>NW_027668960.1:0-134441 GCF_964194185.1 Rhinolophus hipposideros | reverse complement strand
CATCATCTATAAATCCCATTGTGTGTTCACCACCCAGAGTCAGTCCCTGACCCAGCCTGTGCGTCCCTCCTTCCTCCCCCCGCCCACCCCAACTCCCAACCCCTGTCTCTCTGGCTTCTGTCACCGCCAGGGAAGTGGCAGAGGCCCCGTGGAGCCACGGGCGGCGCCAAGGGGCCTCGCTGCGGGCAAGGAGTAACGCGCTGTCCACGCCCGCGGCCTCCTGAGGAGGCGGGGAGCAGGCGGGTGGCGCGGCGCTGGCTGAGCCGGCCAGGCCAGCGGGGAGAGGCTCGCGACCGGAGCGGCCCAGCAGCCTGGCGCGCGCTCACCATGCAGGCCGGGCGGCTGCTCTTGGGGCGCCGGGAGCCCGGTCCCAGCGTCTACGGCCATACCACCCTGAACGCGCCCGATCTCGTCTGATCTCGGAAGCTAAGCAGGGTCGGGCCTGGTTAGTACTTGGATGGGAGACCGCCTGGGAATACCGGGTGCTGTAGGCTTTTGCCCGCCACTCCTTTTGCGGCCGCCCCGCCCCTCGACCCTCTGCAGCCGCCCACCCCGCCGCAGGACCCCTGGCCAGCAGGGGTGGGGGGGTGGGGGGCGTAGGGGGGGTGGAGGGGCGTGGGGGCGGGGCCCCCGCCCGGCCCTCCAGCCTCGCAGCCCCGGCCGGCCGCACGCCAGGCCCCTCGGCCCGGGCTCCCCCCCACAGCCCCTTCTTAGTCCTCTGCCCTCCCGCCCGCAAGCCGGCAGCCCGCAGCCCTGCGCCGCGCCCCCAACGCCGCCCCCCAACGCCCAAGCCCAGGGCTGCCTGCCGGCGCCGGCCTCCACCGGCCTTGGGCGGCTTTCTCCAGCCAAGGCCGTGCGGGACCCTGGCACCTCGGGGCCGAGCCCAGGGGACGACCATCCCTCTGCCTGCACCTGGGCCCCGAGACACAGGCTCCGGGTGTCCCCGGACCCCGGGCCAGGCGGACGCCCACCCGCCCCACCCCGCCGGAGGCCTCCGTCTCCGCTGGCAGGCACCGCGGCCCCTCCCCCGCCGCCCTCCCTTCGCCCCCGAGGGCCAGGCGCCCTCCGTTCGCGCCGGCCGGCCGCGGTGGCCCCCGGCGCACAGCCACAAAAGAGCCGGGAGAAACCAGCGGAGGGAGGGAGCGAGGCACCTGCGCGCGCGCGACCCGCGCCCTGGGCCTCCGGGAGAGACCACCACCGGGGAAGAGCGGGCAGGCAGGCAGGCCCACAGCGCACACCAGGAGGCTGCCTGGGGCTGCGCCGCTCCTCCCGCGTGCGGGACCCCGGGCGGGGCTGGGACCCCACCGGCACTCCGCAGACCCTGGAGGCCTGCCCCGGGGTCCCACGGTGACTGCCACCGCCCGGGCACTGCCTCCTTAGCGGAGCCCAGCCCCGGGCACGACCGCACTCCGGTGGGGGAGCTGCCACTTCAACACAGCCTCAGCGCGTCTGTCCCAGTCCGTGACCCAGCCTGTGCGTCCCTCCTTCCTCCCCCCGCCCACCCCAACTCCCAACCCCTGTCTCTCTGGCTTCTGTCACCGCCAGGGAAGTGGCAGAGGCCCCGTGGAGCCACGGGCGGCGCCAAGGGGCCTCGCTGCGGGCAAGGAGTAACGCGCTGTCCACGCCCGCGGCCTCCTGAGGAGGCGGGGAGCAGGCGGGTGGCGCGGCGCTGGCTGAGCCGGCCAGGCCAGCGGGGAGAGGCTCGCGACCGGAGCGGCCCAGCAGCCTGGCGCGCGCTCACCATGCAGGCCGGGCGGCTGCTCTTGGGGCGCCGGGAGCCCGGTCCCAGCGTCTACGGCCATACCACCCTGAACGCGCCCGATCTCGTCTGATCTCGGAAGCTAAGCAGGGTCGGGCCTGGTTAGTACTTGGATGGGAGACCGCCTGGGAATACCGGGTGCTGTAGGCTTTTGCCCGCCACTCCTTTTGCGGCCGCCCCGCCCCTCGACCCTCTGCAGCCGCCCACCCCGCCGCAGGACCCCTGGCCAGCAGGGGTGGGGGGGTGGGGGGGTGGGGGGGTGGAGGGGCGTGGGGGCGGGGCCCCCGCCCGGCCCTCCAGCCTCGCAGCCCCGGCCGGCCGCACGCCAGGCCCCTCGGCCCGGGCTCCCCCCCACAGCCCCTTCTTAGTCCTCTGCCCTCCCGCCCGCAAGCCGGCAGCCCGCAGCCCTGCGCCGCGCCCCCAACGCCGCCCCCCAACGCCCAAGCCCAGGGCTGCCTGCCGGCGCCGGCCTCCACCGGCCTTGGGCGGCTTTCTCCAGCCAAGGCCGTGCGGGACCCTGGCACCTCGGGGCCGAGCCCAGGGGACGACCATCCCTCTGCCTGCACCTGGGCCCCGAGACACAGGCTCCGGGTGTCCCCGGACCCCGGGCCAGGCGGACGCCCACCCGCCCCACCCCGCCGGAGGCCTCCGTCTCCGCTGGCAGGCACCGCGGCCCCTCCCCCGCCGCCCTCCCTTCGCCCCCGAGGGCCAGGCGCCCTCCGTTCGCGCCGGCCGGCCGCGGTGGCCCCCGGCGCACAGCCACAAAAGAGCCGGGAGAAACCAGCGGAGGGAGGGAGCGAGGCACCTGCGCGCGCGCGACCCGCGCCCTGGGCCTCCGGGAGAGACCACCACCGGGGAAGAGCGGGCAGGCAGGCAGGCCCACAGCGCACACCAGGAGGCTGCCTGGGGCTGCGCCGCTCCTCCCGCGTGCGGGACCCCGGGCGGGGCTGGGACCCCACCGGCACTCCGCAGACCCTGGAGGCCTGCCCCGGGGTCCCACGGTGACTGCCACCGCCCGGGCACTGCCTCCTTAGCGGAGCCCAGCCCCGGGCACGACCGCACTCCGGTGGGGGAGCTGCCACTTCAACACAGCCTCAGCGCGTCTGTCCCAGTCCGTGACCCAGCCTGTGCGTCCCTCCTTCCTCCCCCCGCCCACCCCAACTCCCAACCCCTGTCTCTCTGGCTTCTGTCACCGCCAGGGAAGTGGCAGAGGCCCCGTGGAGCCACGGGCGGCGCCAAGGGGCCTCGCTGCGGGCAAGGAGTAACGCGCTGTCCACGCCCGCGGCCTCCTGAGGAGGCGGGGAGCAGGCGGGTGGCGCGGCGCTGGCTGAGCCGGCCAGGCCAGCGGGGAGAGGCTCGCGACCGGAGCGGCCCAGCAGCCTGGCGCGCGCTCACCATGCAGGCCGGGCGGCTGCTCTTGGGGCGCCGGGAGCCCGGTCCCAGCGTCTACGGCCATACCACCCTGAACGCGCCCGATCTCGTCTGATCTCGGAAGCTAAGCAGGGTCGGGCCTGGTTAGTACTTGGATGGGAGACCGCCTGGGAATACCGGGTGCTGTAGGCTTTTGCCCGCCACTCCTTTTGCGGCCGCCCCGCCCCTCGACCCTCTGCAGCCGCCCACCCCGCCGCAGGACCCCTGGCCAGCAGGGGTGGGGGGGTGGGGGGGTGGGGGGCGTAGGGGGGGTGGAGGGGCGTGGGGGCGGGGCCCCCGCCCGGCCCTCCAGCCTCGCAGCCCCGGCCGGCCGCACGCCAGGCCCCTCGGCCCGGGCTCCCCCCCACAGCCCCTTCTTAGTCCTCTGCCCTCCCGCCCGCAAGCCGGCAGCCCGCAGCCCTGCGCCGCGCCCCCAACGCCGCCCCCCAACGCCCAAGCCCAGGGCTGCCTGCCGGCGCCGGCCTCCACCGGCCTTGGGCGGCTTTCTCCAGCCAAGGCCGTGCGGGACCCTGGCACCTCGGGGCCGAGCCCAGGGGACGACCATCCCTCTGCCTGCACCTGGGCCCCGAGACACAGGCTCCGGGTGTCCCCGGACCCCGGGCCAGGCGGACGCCCACCCGCCCCACCCCGCCGGAGGCCTCCGTCTCCGCTGGCAGGCACCGCGGCCCCTCCCCCGCCGCCCTCCCTTCGCCCCCGAGGGCCAGGCGCCCTCCGTTCGCGCCGGCCGGCCGCGGTGGCCCCCGGCGCACAGCCACAAAAGAGCCGGGAGAAACCAGCGGAGGGAGGGAGCGAGGCACCTGCGCGCGCGCGACCCGCGCCCTGGGCCTCCGGGAGAGACCACCACCGGGGAAGAGCGGGCAGGCAGGCAGGCCCACAGCGCACACCAGGAGGCTGCCTGGGGCTGCGCCGCTCCTCCCGCGTGCGGGACCCCGGGCGGGGCTGGGACCCCACCGGCACTCCGCAGACCCTGGAGGCCTGCCCCGGGGTCCCACGGTGACTGCCACCGCCCGGGCACTGCCTCCTTAGCGGAGCCCAGCCCCGGGCACGACCGCACTCCGGTGGGGGAGCTGCCACTTCAACACAGCCTCAGCGCGTCTGTCCCAGTCCGTGACCCAGCCTGTGCGTCCCTCCTTCCTCCCCCCGCCCACCCCAACTCCCAACCCCTGTCTCTCTGGCTTCTGTCACCGCCAGGGAAGTGGCAGAGGCCCCGTGGAGCCACGGGCGGCGCCAAGGGGCCTCGCTGCGGGCAAGGAGTAACGCGCTGTCCACGCCCGCGGCCTCCTGAGGAGGCGGGGAGCAGGCGGGTGGCGCGGCGCTGGCTGAGCCGGCCAGGCCAGCGGGGAGAGGCTCGCGACCGGAGCGGCCCAGCAGTCTGGCGCGCGCTCACCATGCAGGCCGGGCGGCTGCTCTTGGGGCGCCGGGAGCCCGGTCCCAGCGTCTACGGCCATACCACCCTGAACGCGCCCGATCTCGTCTGATCTCGGAAGCTAAGCAGGGTCGGGCCTGGTTAGTACTTGGATGGGAGACCGCCTGGGAATACCGGGTGCTGTAGGCTTTTGCCCGCCACTCCTTTTGCGGCCGCCCCGCCCCTCGACCCTCTGCAGCCGCCCACCCCGCCGCAGGACCCCTGGCCAGCAGGGGTGGGGGGGTGGGGGGGTGGGGGGGTGGGGGGCGTAAAGGGGGTGGAGGGGCGTGGGGGCGGGGCCCCCGCCCGGCCCTCCAGCCTCGCAGCCCCGGCCGGCCGCACGCCAGGCCCCTCGGCCCGGGCTCTCCCCCACAGCCCCTTCTTAGTCCTCTGCCCTCCCGCCCGCAAGCCGGCAGCCCGCAGCCCTGCGCCGCGCCCCCAACGCCGCCCCCCAACGCCCAAGCCCAGGGCTGCCTGCCGGCGCCGGCCTCCACCGGCCTTGGGCGGCTTTCTCCAGCCAAGGCCGTGCGGGACCCTGGCACCTCGGGGCCGAGCCCAGGGGACGACCATCCCTCTGCCTGCACCTGGGCCCCGAGACACAGGCTCCGGGTGTCCCCGGACCCCGGGCCAGGCGGACGCCCACCCGCCCCACCCCGCCGGAGGCCTCCGTCTCCGCTGGCAGGCACCGCGGCCCCTCCCCCGCCGCCCTCCCTTCGCCCCCGAGGGCCAGGCGCCCTCCGTTCGCGCCGGCCGGCCGCGGTGGCCCCCGGCGCACAGCCACAAAAGAGCCGGGAGAAACCAGCGGAGCGAGGGAGCGAGGCACCTGCGCGCGCGCGACCCGCGCCCTGGGCCTCCGGGAGAGACCACCACCGGGGAAGAGCGGGCAGGCAGGCAGGCCCACAGCGCACACCAGGAGGCTGCCTGGGGCTGCGCCGCTCCTCCCGCGTGCGGGACCCCGGGCGGGGCTGGGACCCCACCGGCACTCCGCAGACCCTGGAGGCCTGCCCCGGGGTCCCACGGTGACTGCCACCGCCCGGGCACTGCCTCCTTAGCGGAGCCCAGCCCCGGGCACGACCGCACTCCGGTGGGGGAGCTGCCACTTCAACACAGCCTCAGCGCGTCTGTCCCAGTCCGTGACCCAGCCTGTGCGTCCCTCCTTCCTCCCCCCGCCCACCCCAACTCCCAACCCCTGTCTCTCTGGCTTCTGTCACCGCCAGGGAAGTGGCAGAGGCCCCGTGGAGCCACGGGCGGCGCCAAGGGGCCTCGCTGCGGGCAAGGAGTAACGCGCTGTCCACGCCCGCGGCCTCCTGAGGAGGCGGGGAGCAGGCGGGTGGCGCGGCGCTGGCTGAGCCGGCCAGGCCAGCGGGGAGAGGCTCGCGACCGGAGCGGCCCAGCAGCCTGGCGCGCGCTCACCATGCAGGCCGGGCGGCTGCTCTTGGGGCGCCGGGAGCCCGGTCCCAGCGTCTACGGCCATACCACCCTGAACGCGCCCGATCTCGTCTGATCTCGGAAGCTAAGCAGGGTCGGGCCTGGTTAGTACTTGGATGGGAGACCGCCTGGGAATACCGGGTGCTGTAGGCTTTTGCCCGCCACTCCTTTTGCGGCCGCCCCGCCCCTCGACCCTCTGCAGCCGCCCACCCCGCCGCAGGACCCCTGGCCAGCAGGGGTGGGGGGGTGGGGGGGTGGGGGGGTGGAGGGGCGTGGGGGCGGGGCCCCCGCCCGGCCCTCCAGCCTCGCAGCCCCGGCCGGCCGCACGCCAGGCCCCTCGGCCCGGGCTCCCCCCCACAGCCCCTTCTTAGTCCTCTGCCCTCCCGCCCGCAAGCCGGCAGCCCGCAGCCCTGCGCCGCGCCCCCAACGCCGCCCCCCAACGCCCAAGCCCAGGGCTGCCTGCCGGCGCCGGCCTCCACCGGCCTTGGGCGGCTTTCTCCAGCCAAGGCCGTGCGGGACCCTGGCACCTCGGGGCCGAGCCCAGGGGACGACCATCCCTCTGCCTGCACCTGGGCCCCGAGACACAGGCTCCGGGTGTCCCCGGACCCCGGGCCAGGCGGACGCCCACCCGCCCCACCCCGCCGGAGGCCTCCGTCTCCGCTGGCAGGCACCGCGGCCCCTCCCCCGCCGCCCTCCCTTCGCCCCCGAGGGCCAGGCGCCCTCCGTTCGCGCCGGCCGGCCGCGGTGGCCCCCGGCGCACAGCCACAAAAGAGCCGGGAGAAACCAGCGGAGGGAGGGAGCGAGGCAGCGAGGCACCTGCGCGCGCGCGACCCGCGCCCTGGGCCTCCGGGAGAGACCACCACCGGGGAAGAGCGGGCAGGCAGGCAGGCCCACAGCGCACACCAGGAGGCTGCCTGGGGCTGCGCCGCTCCTCCCGCGTGCGGGACCCCGGGCGGGGCTGGGACCCCACCGGCACTCCGCAGACCCTGGAGGCCTGCCCCGGGGTCCCACGGTGACTGCCACCGCCCGGGCACTGCCTCCTTAGCGGAGCCCAGCCCCGGGCACGACCGCACTCCGGTGGGGGAGCTGCCACTTCAACACAGCCTCAGCGCGTCTGTCCCAGTCCGTGACCCAGCCTGTGCGTCCCTCCTTCCTCCCCCCGCCCACCCCAACTCCCAACCCCTGTCTCTCTGGCTTCTGTCACCGCCAGGGAAGTGGCAGAGGCCCCGTGGAGCCACGGGCGGCGCCAAGGGGCCTCGCTGCGGGCAAGGAGTAACGCGCTGTCCACGCCCGCGGCCTCCTGAGGAGGCGGGGAGCAGGCGGGTGGCGCGGCGCTGGCTGAGCCGGCCAGGCCAGCGGGGAGAGGCTCGCGACCGGAGCGGCCCAGCAGCCTGGCGCGCGCTCACCATGCAGGCCGGGCGGCTGCTCTTGGGGCGCCGGGAGCCCGGTCCCAGCGTCTACGGCCATACCACCCTGAACGCGCCCGATCTCGTCTGATCTCGGAAGCTAAGCAGGGTCGGGCCTGGTTAGTACTTGGATGGGAGACCGCCTGGGAATACCGGGTGCTGTAGGCTTTTGCCCGCCACTCCTTTTGCGGCCGCCCCGCCCCTCGACCCTCTGCAGCCGCCCACCCCGCCGCAGGACCCCTGGCCAGCAGGGGTGGGGGGGTGGGGGGGTGGGGGGCGTAGGGGGGGTGGAGGGGCGTGGGGGCGGGGCCCCCGCCCGGCCCTCCAGCCTCGCAGCCCCGGCCGGCCGCACGCCAGGCCCCTCGGCCCGGGCTCCCCCCCACAGCCCCTTCTTAGTCCTCTGCCCTCCCGCCCGCAAGCCGGCAGCCCGCAGCCCTGCGCCGCGCCCCCAACGCCGCCCCCCAACGCCCAAGCCCAGGGCTGCCTGCCGGCGCCGGCCTCCACCGGCCTTGGGCGGCTTTCTCCAGCCAAGGCCGTGCGGGACCCTGGCACCTCGGGGCCGAGCCCAGGGGACGACCATCCCTCTGCCTGCACCTGGGCCCCGAGACACAGGCTCCGGGTGTCCCCGGACCCCGGGCCAGGCGGACGCCCACCCGCCCCACCCCGCCGGAGGCCTCCGTCTCCGCTGGCAGGCACCGCGGCCCCTCCCCCGCCGCCCTCCCTTCGCCCCCGAGGGCCAGGCGCCCTCCGTTCGCGCCGGCCGGCCGCGGTGGCCCCCGGCGCACAGCCACAAAAGAGCCGGGAGAAACCAGCGGAGGGAGGGAGCGAGGCACCTGCGCGCGCGCGACCCGCGCCCTGGGCCTCCGGGAGAGACCACCACCGGGGAAGAGCGGGCAGGCAGGCAGGCCCACAGCGCACACCAGGAGGCTGCCTGGGGCTGCGCCGCTCCTCCCGCGTGCGGGACCCCGGGCGGGGCTGGGACCCCACCGGCACTCCGCAGACCCTGGAGGCCTGCCCCGGGGTCCCACGGTGACTGCCACCGCCCGGGCACTGCCTCCTTAGCGGAGCCCAGCCCCGGGCACGACCGCACTCCGGTGGGGGAGCTGCCACTTCAACACAGCCTCAGCGCGTCTGTCCCAGTCCGTGACCCAGCCTGTGCGTCCCTCCTTCCTCCCCCCGCCCACCCCAACTCCCAACCCCTGTCTCTCTGGCTTCTGTCACCGCCAGGGAAGTGGCAGAGGCCCCGTGGAGCCACGGGCGGCGCCAAGGGGCCTCGCTGCGGGCAAGGAGTAACGCGCTGTCCACGCCCGCGGCCTCCTGAGGAGGCGGGGAGCAGGCGGGTGGCGCGGCGCTGGCTGAGCCGGCCAGGCCAGCGGGGAGAGGCTCGCGACCGGAGCGGCCCAGCAGCCTGGCGCGCGCTCACCATGCAGGCCGGGCGGCTGCTCTTGGGGCGCCGGGAGCCCGGTCCCAGCGTCTACGGCCATACCACCCTGAACGCGCCCGATCTCGTCTGATCTCGGAAGCTAAGCAGGGTCGGGCCTGGTTAGTACTTGGATGGGAGACCGCCTGGGAATACCGGGTGCTGTAGGCTTTTGCCCGCCACTCCTTTTGCGGCCGCCCCGCCCCTCGACCCTCTGCAGCCGCCCACCCCGCCGCAGGACCCCTGGCCAGCAGGGGTGGGGGGGTGGGGGGCGTAGGGGGGGTGGAGGGGCGTGGGGGCGGGGCCCCCGCCCGGCCCTCCAGCCTCGCAGCCCCGGCCGGCCGCACGCCAGGCCCCTCGGCCCGGGCTCCCCCCCACAGCCCCTTCTTAGTCCTCTGCCCTCCCGCCCGCAAGCCGGCAGCCCGCAGCCCTGCGCCGCGCCCCCAACGCCGCCCCCCAACGCCCAAGCCCAGGGCTGCCTGCCGGCGCCGGCCTCCACCGGCCTTGGGCGGCTTTCTCCAGCCAAGGCCGTGCGGGACCCTGGCACCTCGGGGCCGAGCCCAGGGGACGACCATCCCTCTGCCTGCACCTGGGCCCCGAGACACAGGCTCCGGGTGTCCCCGGACCCCGGGCCAGGCGGACGCCCACCCGCCCCACCCCGCCGGAGGCCTCCGTCTCCGCTGGCAGGCACCGCGGCCCCTCCCCCGCCGCCCTCCCTTCGCCCCCGAGGGCCAGGCGCCCTCCGTTCGCGCCGGCCGGCTGCGGTGGCCCCCGGCGCACAGCCACAAAAGAGCCGGGAGAAACCAGCGGAGGGAGGGAGCGAGGCACCTGCGCGCGCGCGACCCGCGCCCTGGGCCTCCGGGAGAGACCACCACCGGGGAAGAGCGGGCAGGCAGGCAGGCCCACAGCGCACACCAGGAGGCTGCCTGGGGCTGCGCCGCTCCTCCCGCGTGCGGGACCCCGGGCGGGGCTGGGACCCCACCGGCACTCCGCAGACCCTGGAGGCCTGCCCCGGGGTCCCACGGTGACTGCCACCGCCCGGGCACTGCCTCCTTAGCGGAGCCCAGCCCCGGGCACGACCGCACTCCGGTGGGGGAGCTGCCACTTCAACACAGCCTCAGCGCGTCTGTCCCAGTCCGTGACCCAGCCTGTGCGTCCCTCCTTCCTCCCCCCGCCCACCCCAACTCCCAACCCCTGTCTCTCTGGCTTCTGTCACCGCCAGGGAAGTGGCAGAGGCCCCGTGGAGCCACGGGCGGCGCCAAGGGGCCTCGCTGCGGGCAAGGAGTAACGCGCTGTCCACGCCCGCGGCCTCCTGAGGAGGCGGGGAGCAGGCGGGTGGCGCGGCGCTGGCTGAGCCGGCCAGGCCAGCGGGGAGAGGCTCGCGACCGGAGCGGCCCAGCAGCCTGGCGCGCGCTCACCATGCAGGCCGGGCGGCTGCTCTTGGGGCGCCGGGAGCCCGGTCCCAGCGTCTACGGCCATACCACCCTGAACGCGCCCGATCTCGTCTGATCTCGGAAGCTAAGCAGGGTCGGGCCTGGTTAGTACTTGGATGGGAGACCGCCTGGGAATACCGGGTGCTGTAGGCTTTTGCCCGCCACTCCTTTTGCGGCCGCCCCGCCCCTCGACCCTCTGCAGCCGCCCACCCCGCCGCAGGACCCCTGGCCAGCAGGGGTGGGGGGGTGGGGGGGTGGGGGGCGTAGGGGGGGTGGAGGGGCGTGGGGGCGGGGCCCCCGCCCGGCCCTCCAGCCTCGCAGCCCCGGCCGGCCGCACGCCAGGCCCCTCGGCCCGGGCTCCCCCCCACAGCCCCTTCTTAGTCCTCTGCCCTCCCGCCCGCAAGCCGGCAGCCCGCAGCCCTGCGCCGCGCCCCCAACGCCGCCCCCCAACGCCCAAGCCCAGGGCTGCCTGCCGGCGCCGGCCTCCACCGGCCTTGGGCGGCTTTCTCCAGCCAAGGCCGTGCGGGACCCTGGCACCTCGGGGCCGAGCCCAGGGGACGACCATCCCTCTGCCTGCACCTGGGCCCCGAGACACAGGCTCCGGGTGTCCCCGGACCCCGGGCCAGGCGGACGCCCACCCGCCCCACCCCGCCGGAGGCCTCCGTCTCCGCTGGCAGGCACCGCGGCCCCTCCCCCGCCGCCCTCCCTTCGCCCCCGAGGGCCAGGCGCCCTCCGTTCGCGCCGGCCGGCCGCGGTGGCCCCCGGCGCACAGCCACAAAAGAGCCGGGAGAAACCAGCGGAGCGAGGGAGCGAGGCACCTGCGCGCGCGCGACCCGCGCCCTGGGCCTCCGGGAGAGACCACCACCGGGGAAGAGCGGGCAGGCAGGCAGGCCCACAGCGCACACCAGGAGGCTGCCTGGGGCTGCGCCGCTCCTCCCGCGTGCGGGACCCCGGGCGGGGCTGGGACCCCACCGGCACTCCGCAGACCCTGGAGGCCTGCCCCGGGGTCCCACGGTGACTGCCACCGCCCGGGCACTGCCTCCTTAGCGGAGCCCAGCCCCGGGCACGACCGCACTCCGGTGGGGGAGCTGCCACTTCAACACAGCCTCAGCGCGTCTGTCCCAGTCCGTGACCCAGCCTGTGCGTCCCTCCTTCCTCCCCCCGCCCACCCCAACTCCCAACCCCTGTCTCTCTGGCTTCTGTCACCGCCAGGGAAGTGGCAGAGGCCCCGTGGAGCCACGGGCGGCGCCAAGGGGCCTCGCTGCGGGCAAGGAGTAACGCGCTGTCCACGCCCGCGGCCTCCTGAGGAGGCGGGGAGCAGGCGGGTGGCGCGGCGCTGGCTGAGCCGGCCAGGCCAGCGGGGAGAGGCTCGCGACCGGAGCGGCCCAGCAGCCTGGCGCGCGCTCACCATGCAGGCCGGGCGGCTGCTCTTGGGGCGCCGGGAGCCCGGTCCCAGCGTCTACGGCCATACCACCCTGAACGCGCCCGATCTCGTCTGATCTCGGAAGCTAAGCAGGGTCGGGCCTGGTTAGTACTTGGATGGGAGACCGCCTGGGAATACCGGGTGCTGTAGGCTTTTGCCCGCCACTCCTTTTGCGGCCGCCCCGCCCCTCGACCCTCTGCAGCCGCCCACCCCGCCGCAGGACCCCTGGCCAGCAGGGGTGGGGGGGTGGGGGGGTGGGGGGCGTAGGGGGGGTGGAGGGGCGTGGGGGCGGGGCCCCCGCCCGGCCCTCCAGCCTCGCAGCCCCGGCCGGCCGCACGCCAGGCCCCTCGGCCCGGGCTCCCCCCCACAGCCCCTTCTTAGTCCTCTGCCCTCCCGCCCGCAAGCCGGCAGCCCGCAGCCCTGCGCCGCGCCCCCAACGCCGCCCCCCAACGCCCAAGCCCAGGGCTGCCTGCCGGCGCCGGCCTCCACCGGCCTTGGGCGGCTTTCTCCAGCCAAGGCCGTGCGGGACCCTGGCACCTCGGGGCCGAGCCCAGGGGACGACCATCCCTCTGCCTGCACCTGGGCCCCGAGACACAGGCTCCGGGTGTCCCCGGACCCCGGGCCAGGCGGACGCCCACCCGCCCCACCCCGCCGGAGGCCTCCGTCTCCGCTGGCAGGCACCGCGGCCCCTCCCCCGCCGCCCTCCCTTCGCCCCCGAGGGCCAGGCGCCCTCCGTTCGCGCCGGCCGGCCGCGGTGGCCCCCGGCGCACAGCCACAAAAGAGCCGGGAGAAACCAGCGGAGGGAGGGAGCGAGGCACCTGCGCGCGCGCGACCCGCGCCCTGGGCCTCCGGGAGAGACCACCACCGGGGAAGAGCGGGCAGGCAGGCAGGCCCACAGCGCACACCAGGAGGCTGCCTGGGGCTGCGCCGCTCCTCCCGCGTGCGGGACCCCGGGCGGGGCTGGGACCCCACCGGCACTCCGCAGACCCTGGAGGCCTGCCCCGGGGTCCCACGGTGACTGCCACCGCCCGGGCACTGCCTCCTTAGCGGAGCCCAGCCCCGGGCACGACCGCACTCCGGTGGGGGAGCTGCCACTTCAACACAGCCTCAGCGCGTCTGTCCCAGTCCGTGACCCAGCCTGTGCGTCCCTCCTTCCTCCCCCCGCCCACCCCAACTCCCAACCCCTGTCTCTCTGGCTTCTGTCACCGCCAGGGAAGTGGCAGAGGCCCCGTGGAGCCACGGGCGGCGCCAAGGGGCCTCGCTGCGGGCAAGGAGTAACGCGCTGTCCACGCCCGCGGCCTCCTGAGGAGGCGGGGAGCAGGCGGGTGGCGCGGCGCTGGCTGAGCCGGCCAGGCCAGCGGGGAGAGGCTCGCGACCGGAGCGGCCCAGCAGCCTGGCGCGCGCTCACCATGCAGGCCGGGCGGCTGCTCTTGGGGCGCCGGGAGCCCGGTCCCAGCGTCTACGGCCATACCACCCTGAACGCGCCCGATCTCGTCTGATCTCGGAAGCTAAGCAGGGTCGGGCCTGGTTAGTACTTGGATGGGAGACCGCCTGGGAATACCGGGTGCTGTAGGCTTTTGCCCGCCACTCCTTTTGCGGCCGCCCCGCCCCTCGACCCTCTGCAGCCGCCCACCCCGCCGCAGGACCCCTGGCCAGCAGGGGTGGGGGGGTGGGGGGGTGGGGGGCGTAGGGGGGGTGGAGGGGCGTGGGGGCGGGGCCCCCGCCCGGCCCTCCAGCCTCGCAGCCCCGGCCGGCCGCACGCCAGGCCCCTCGGCCCGGGCTCCCCCCCACAGCCCCTTCTTAGTCCTCTGCCCTCCCGCCCGCAAGCCGGCAGCCCGCAGCCCTGCGCCGCGCCCCCAACGCCGCCCCCCAACGCCCAAGCCCAGGGCTGCCTGCCGGCGCCGGCCTCCACCGGCCTTGGGCGGCTTTCTCCAGCCAAGGCCGTGCGGGACCCTGGCACCTCGGGGCCGAGCCCAGGGGACGACCATCCCTCTGCCTGCACCTGGGCCCCGAGACACAGGCTCCGGGTGTCCCCGGACCCCGGGCCAGGCGGACGCCCACCCGCCCCACCCCGCCGGAGGCCTCCGTCTCCGCTGGCAGGCACCGCGGCCCCTCCCCCGCCGCCCTCCCTTCGCCCCCGAGGGCCAGGCGCCCTCCGTTCGCGCCGGCCGGCCGCGGTGGCCCCCGGCGCACAGCCACAAAAGAGCCGGGAGAAACCAGCGGAGCGAGGGAGCGAGGCACCTGCGCGCGCGCGACCCGCGCCCTGGGCCTCCGGGAGAGACCACCACCGGGGAAGAGCGGGCAGGCAGGCAGGCCCACAGCGCACACCAGGAGGCTGCCTGGGGCTGCGCCGCTCCTCCCGCGTGCGGGACCCCGGGCGGGGCTGGGACCCCACCGGCACTCCGCAGACCCTGGAGGCCTGCCCCGGGGTCCCACGGTGACTGCCACCGCCCGGGCACTGCCTCCTTAGCGGAGCCCAGCCCCGGGCACGACCGCACTCCGGTGGGGGAGCTGCCACTTCAACACAGCCTCAGCGCGTCTGTCCCAGTCCGTGACCCAGCCTGTGCGTCCCTCCTTCCTCCCCCCGCCCACCCCAACTCCCAACCCCTGTCTCTCTGGCTTCTGTCACCGCCAGGGAAGTGGCAGAGGCCCCGTGGAGCCACGGGCGGCGCCAAGGGGCCTCGCTGCGGGCAAGGAGTAACGCGCTGTCCACGCCCGCGGCCTCCTGAGGAGGCGGGGAGCAGGCGGGTGGCGCGGCGCTGGCTGAGCCGGCCAGGCCAGCGGGGAGAGGCTCGCGACCGGAGCGGCCCAGCAGCCTGGCGCGCGCTCACCATGCAGGCCGGGCGGCTGCTCTTGGGGCGCCGGGAGCCCGGTCCCAGCGTCTACGGCCATACCACCCTGAACGCGCCCGATCTCGTCTGATCTCGGAAGTTAAGCAGGGTCGGGCCTGGTTAGTACTTGGATGGGAGACCGCCTGGGAATACCGGGTGCTGTAGGCTTTTGCCCGCCACTCCTTTTGCGGCCGCCCCGCCCCTCGACCCTCTGCAGCCGCCCACCCCGCCGCAGGACCCCTGGCCAGCAGGGGTGGGGGGGTGGGGGGGTGGGGGGCGTAGGGGGGGTGGAGGGGCGTGGGGGCGGGGCCCCCGCCCGGCCCTCCAGCCTCGCAGCCCCGGCCGGCCGCACGCCAGGCCCCTCGGCCCGGGCTCCCCCCCACAGCCCCTTCTTAGTCCTCTGCCCTCCCGCCCGCAAGCCGGCAGCCCGCAGCCCTGCGCCGCGCCCCCAACGCCGCCCCCCAACGCCCAAGCCCAGGGCTGCCTGCCGGCGCCGGCCTCCACCGGCCTTGGGCGGCTTTCTCCAGCCAAGGCCGTGCGGGACCCTGGCACCTCGGGGCCGAGCCCAGGGGACGACCATCCCTCTGCCTGCACCTGGGCCCCGAGACACAGGCTCCGGGTGTCCCCGGACCCCGGGCCAGGCGGACGCCCACCCGCCCCACCCCGCCGGAGGCCTCCGTCTCCGCTGGCAGGCACCGCGGCCCCTCCCCCGCCGCCCTCCCTTCGCCCCCGAGGGCCAGGCGCCCTCCGTTCGCGCCGGCCGGCCGCGGTGGCCCCCGGCGCACAGCCACAAAAGAGCCGGGAGAAACCAGCGGAGGGAGGGAGCGAGGCACCTGCGCGCGCGCGACCCGCGCCCTGGGCCTCCGGGAGAGACCACCACCGGGGAAGAGCGGGCAGGCAGGCAGGCCCACAGCGCACACCAGGAGGCTGCCTGGGGCTGCGCAGCTCCTCCCGCGTGCGGGACCCCGGGCGGGGCTGGGACCCCACCGGCACTCCGCAGACCCTGGAGGCCTGCCCCGGGGTCCCACGGTGACTGCCACCGCCCGGGCACTGCCTCCTTAGCGGAGCCCAGCCCCGGGCACGACCGCACTCCGGTGGGGGAGCTGCCACTTCAACACAGCCTCAGCGCGTCTGTCCCAGTCCGTGACCCAGCCTGTGCGTCCCTCCTTCCTCCCCCCGCCCACCCCAACTCCCAACCCCTGTCTCTCTGGCTTCTGTCACCGCCAGGGAAGTGGCAGAGGCCCCGTGGAGCCACGGGCGGCGCCAAGGGGCCTCGCTGCGGGCAAGGAGTAACGCGCTGTCCACGCCCGCGGCCTCCTGAGGAGGCGGGGAGCAGGCGGGTGGCGCGGCGCTGGCTGAGCCGGCCAGGCCAGCGGGGAGAGGCTCGCGACCGGAGCGGCCCAGCAGCCTGGCGCGCGCTCACCATGCAGGCCGGGCGGCTGCTCTTGGGGCGCCGGGAGCCCGGTCCCAGCGTCTACGGCCATACCACCCTGAACGCGCCCGATCTCGTCTGATCTCGGAAGCTAAGCAGGGTCGGGCCTGGTTAGTACTTGGATGGGAGACCGCCTGGGAATACCGGGTGCTGTAGGCTTTTGCCCGCCACTCCTTTTGCGGCCGCCCCGCCCCTCGACCCTCTGCAGCCGCCCACCCCGCCGCAGGACCCCTGGCCAGCAGGGGTGGGGGGGTGGGGGGGTGGGGGGCGTAGGGGGGGTGGAGGGGCGTGGGGGCGGGGCCCCCGCCCGGCCCTCCAGCCTCGCAGCCCCGGCCGGCCGCACGCCAGGCCCCTCGGCCCGGGCTCCCCCCCACAGCCCCTTCTTAGTCCTCTGCCCTCCCGCCCGCAAGCCGGCAGCCCGCAGCCCTGCGCCGCGCCCCCAACGCCGCCCCCCAACGCCCAAGCCCAGGGCTGCCTGCCGGCGCCGGCCTCCACCGGCCTTGGGCGGCTTTCTCCAGCCAAGGCCGTGCGGGACCCTGGCACCTCGGGGCCGAGCCCAGGGGACGACCATCCCTCTGCCTGCACCTGGGCCCCGAGACACAGGCTCCGGGTGTCCCCGGACCCCGGGCCAGGCGGACGCCCACCCGCCCCACCCCGCCGGAGGCCTCCGTCTCCGCTGGCAGGCACCGCGGCCCCTCCCCCGCCGCCCTCCCTTCGCCCCCGAGGGCCAGGCGCCCTCCGTTCGCGCCGGCCGGCCGCGGTGGCCCCCGGCGCACAGCCACAAAAGAGCCGGGAGAAACCAGCGGAGCGAGGGAGCGAGGCACCTGCGCGCGCGCGACCCGCGCCCTGGGCCTCCGGGAGAGACCACCACCGGGGAAGAGCGGGCAGGCAGGCAGGCCCACAGCGCACACCAGGAGGCTGCCTGGGGCTGCGCCGCTCCTCCCGCGTGCGGGACCCCGGGCGGGGCTGGGACCCCACCGGCACTCCGCAGACCCTGGAGGCCTGCCCCGGGGTCCCACGGTGACTGCCACCGCCCGGGCACTGCCTCCTTAGCGGAGCCCAGCCCCGGGCACGACCGCACTCCGGTGGGGGAGCTGCCACTTCAACACAGCCTCAGCGCGTCTGTCCCAGTCCGTGACCCAGCCTGTGCGTCCCTCCTTCCTCCCCCCGCCCACCCCAACTCCCAACCCCTGTCTCTCTGGCTTCTGTCACCGCCAGGGAAGTGGCAGAGGCCCCGTGGAGCCACGGGCGGCGCCAAGGGGCCTCGCTGCGGGCAAGGAGTAACGCGCTGTCCACGCCCGCGGCCTCCTGAGGAGGCGGGGAGCAGGCGGGTGGCGCGGCGCTGGCTGAGCCGGCCAGGCCAGCGGGGAGAGGCTCGCGACCGGAGCGGCCCAGCAGCCTGGCGCGCGCTCACCATGCAGGCCGGGCGGCTGCTCTTGGGGCGCCGGGAGCCCGGTCCCAGCGTCTACGGCCATACCACCCTGAACGCGCCCGATCTCGTCTGATCTCGGAAGCTAAGCAGGGTCGGGCCTGGTTAGTACTTGGATGGGAGACCGCCTGGGAATACCGGGTGCTGTAGGCTTTTGCCCGCCACTCCTTTTGCGGCCGCCCCGCCCCTCGACCCTCTGCAGCCGCCCACCCCGCCGCAGGACCCCTGGCCAGCAGGGGTGGGGGGGTGGGGGGGTGGGGGGCGTAGGGGGGGTGGAGGGGCGTGGGGGCGGGGCCCCCGCCCGGCCCTCCAGCCTCGCAGCCCCGGCCGGCCGCACGCCAGGCCCCTCGGCCCGGGCTCCCCCCCACAGCCCCTTCTTAGTCCTCTGCCCTCCCGCCCGCAAGCCGGCAGCCCGCAGCCCTGCGCCGCGCCCCCAACGCCGCCCCCCAACGCCCAAGCCCAGGGCTGCCTGCCGGCGCCGGCCTCCACCGGCCTTGGGCGGCTTTCTCCAGCCAAGGCCGTGCGGGACCCTGGCACCTCGGGGCCGAGCCCAGGGGACGACCATCCCTCTGCCTGCACCTGGGCCCCGAGACACAGGCTCCGGGTGTCCCCGGACCCCGGGCCAGGCGGACGCCCACCCGCCCCACCCCGCCGGAGGCCTCC
Source organism: Rhinolophus hipposideros (assembly GCF_964194185.1). Classification (NCBI taxonomy): domain Eukaryota; kingdom Metazoa; phylum Chordata; class Mammalia; order Chiroptera; family Rhinolophidae; genus Rhinolophus; species Rhinolophus hipposideros. The sequence continues at coordinate 116,381 of NW_027668960.1, read as the reverse complement.
GTCTCCGCTGGCAGGCACCGCGGCCCCTCCCCCGCCGCCCTCCCTTCGCCCCCGAGGGCCAGGCGCCCTCCGTTCGCGCCGGCCGGCCGCGGTGGCCCCCGGCGCACAGCCACAAAAGAGCCGGGAGAAACCAGCGGAGCGAGGGAGCGAGGCACCTGCGCGCGCGCGACCCGCGCCCTGGGCCTCCGGGAGAGACCACCACCGGGGAAGAGCGGGCAGGCAGGCAGGCCCACAGCGCACACCAGGAGGCTGCCTGGGGCTGCGCCGCTCCTCCCGCGTGCGGGACCCCGGGCGGGGCTGGGACCCCACCGGCACTCCGCAGACCCTGGAGGCCTGCCCCGGGGTCCCACGGTGACTGCCACCGCCCGGGCACTGCCTCCTTAGCGGAGCCCAGCCCCGGGCACGACCGCACTCCGGTGGGGGAGCTGCCACTTCAACACAGCCTCAGCGCGTCTGTCCCAGTCCGTGACCCAGCCTGTGCGTCCCTCCTTCCTCCCCCCGCCCACCCCAACTCCCAACCCCTGTCTCTCTGGCTTCTGTCACCGCCAGGGAAGTGGCAGAGGCCCCGTGGAGCCACGGGCGGCGCCAAGGGGCCTCGCTGCGGGCAAGGAGTAACGCGCTGTCCACGCCCGCGGCCTCCTGAGGAGGCGGGGAGCAGGCGGGTGGCGCGGCGCTGGCTGAGCCGGCCAGGCCAGCGGGGAGAGGCTCGCGACCGGAGCGGCCCAGCAGCCTGGCGCGCGCTCACCATGCAGGCCGGGCGGCTGCTCTTGGGGCGCCGGGAGCCCGGTCCCAGCGTCTACGGCCATACCACCCTGAACGCGCCCGATCTCGTCTGATCTCGGAAGCTAAGCAGGGTCGGGCCTGGTTAGTACTTGGATGGGAGACCGCCTGGGAATACCGGGTGCTGTAGGCTTTTGCCCGCCACTCCTTTTGCGGCCGCCCCGCCCCTCGACCCTCTGCAGCCGCCCACCCCGCCGCAGGACCCCTGGCCAGCAGGGGTGGGGGGGTGGGGGGGTGGGGGGCGTAGGGGGGGTGGAGGGGCGTGGGGGCGGGGCCCCCGCCCGGCCCTCCAGCCTCGCAGCCCCGGCCGGCCGCACGCCAGGCCCCTCGGCCCGGGCTCCCCCCCACAGCCCCTTCTTAGTCCTCTGCCCTCCCGCCCGCAAGCCGGCAGCCCGCAGCCCTGCGCCGCGCCCCCAACGCCGCCCCCCAACGCCCAAGCCCAGGGCTGCCTGCCGGCGCCGGCCTCCACCGGCCTTGGGCGGCTTTCTCCAGCCAAGGCCGTGCGGGACCCTGGCACCTCGGGGCCGAGCCCAGGGGACGACCATCCCTCTGCCTGCACCTGGGCCCCGAGACACAGGCTCCGGGTGTCCCCGGACCCCGGGCCAGGCGGACGCCCACCCGCCCCACCCCGCCGGAGGCCTCCGTCTCCGCTGGCAGGCACCGCGGCCCCTCCCCCGCCGCCCTCCCTTCGCCCCCGAGGGCCAGGCGCCCTCCGTTCGCGCCGGCCGGCCGCGGTGGCCCCCGGCGCACAGCCACAAAAGAGCCGGGAGAAACCAGCGGAGGGAGGGAGCGAGGCACCTGCGCGCGCGCGACCCGCGCCCTGGGCCTCCGGGAGAGACCACCACCGGGGAAGAGCGGGCAGGCAGGCAGGCCCACAGCGCACACCAGGAGGCTGCCTGGGGCTGCGCCGCTCCTCCCGCGTGCGGGACCCCGGGCGGGGTTGGGACCCCACCGGCACTCCGCAGACCCTGGAGGCCTGCCCCGGGGTCCCACGGTGACTGCCACCGCCCGGGCACTGCCTCCTTAGCGGAGCCCAGCCCCGGGCACGACCGCACTCCGGTGGGGGAGCTGCCACTTCAACACAGCCTCAGCGCGTCTGTCCCAGTCCGTGACCCAGCCTGTGCGTCCCTCCTTCCTCCCCCCGCCCACCCCAACTCCCAACCCCTGTCTCTCTGGCTTCTGTCACCGCCAGGGAAGTGGCAGAGGCCCCGTGGAGCCACGGGCGGCGCCAAGGGGCCTCGCTGCGGGCAAGGAGTAACGCGCTGTCCACGCCCGCGGCCTCCTGAGGAGGCGGGGAGCAGGCGGGTGGCGCGGCGCTGGCTGAGCCGGCCAGGCCAGCGGGGAGAGGCTCGCGACCGGAGCGGCCCAGCAGCCTGGCGCGCGCTCACCATGCAGGCCGGGCGGCTGCTCTTGGGGCGCCGGGAGCCCGGTCCCAGCGTCTACGGCCATACCACCCTGAACGCGCCCGATCTCGTCTGATCTCGGAAGCTAAGCAGGGTCGGGCCTGGTTAGTACTTGGATGGGAGACCGCCTGGGAATACCGGGTGCTGTAGGCTTTTGCCCGCCACTCCTTTTGCGGCCGCCCCGCCCCTCGACCCTCTGCAGCCGCCCACCCCGCCGCAGGACCCCTGGCCAGCAGGGGTGGGGGGGTGGGGGGGTGGGGGGGTGGGGGGCGTAGGGGGGGTGGAGGGGCGTGGGGGCGGGGCCCCCGCCCGGCCCTCCAGCCTCGCAGCCCCGGCCGGCCGCACGCCAGGCCCCTCGGCCCGGGCTCTCCCCCACAGCCCCTTCTTAGTCCTCTGCCCTCCCGCCCGCAAGCCGGCAGCCCGCAGCCCTGCGCCGCGCCCCCAACGCCGCCCCCCAACGCCCAAGCCCAGGGCTGCCTGCCGGCGCCGGCCTCCACCGGCCTTGGGCGGCTTTCTCCAGCCAAGGCCGTGCGGGACCCTGGCACCTCGGGGCCGAGCCCAGGGGACGACCATCCCTCTGCCTGCACCTGGGCCCCGAGACACAGGCTCCGGGTGTCCCTGGACCCCGGGCCAGGCGGACGCCCACCCGCCCCACCCCGCCGGAGGCCTCCGTCTCCGCTGGCAGGCACCGCGGCCCCTCCCCCGCCGCCCTCCCTTCGCCCCCGAGGGCCAGGCGCCCTCCGTTCGCGCCGGCCGGCCGCGGTGGCCCCCGGCGCACAGCCACAAAAGAGCCGGGAGAAACCAGCGGAGCGAGGGAGCGAGGCACCTGCGCGCGCGCGACCCGCGCCCTGGGCCTCCGGGAGAGACCACCACCGGGGAAGAGCGGGCAGGCAGGCAGGCCCACAGCGCACACCAGGAGGCTGCCTGGGGCTGCGCCGCTCCTCCCGCGTGCGGGACCCCGGGCGGGGCTGGGACCCCACCGGCACTCCGCAGACCCTGGAGGCCTGCCCCGGGGTCCCACGGTGACTGCCACCGCCCGGGCACTGCCTCCTTAGCGGAGCCCAGCCCCGGGCACGACCGCACTCCGGTGGGGGAGCTGCCACTTCAACACAGCCTCAGCGCGTCTGTCCCAGTCCGTGACCCAGCCTGTGCGTCCCTCCTTCCTCCCCCCGCCCACCCCAACTCCCAACCCCTGTCTCTCTGGCTTCTGTCACCGCCAGGGAAGTGGCAGAGGCCCCGTGGAGCCACGGGCGGCGCCAAGGGGCCTCGCTGCGGGCAAGGAGTAACGCGCTGTCCACGCCCGCGGCCTCCTGAGGAGGCGGGGAGCAGGCGGGTGGCGCGGCGCTGGCTGAGCCGGCCAGGCCAGCGGGGAGAGGCTCGCGACCGGAGCGGCCCAGCAGCCTGGCGCGCGCTCACCATGCAGGCCGGGCGGCTGCTCTTGGGGCGCCGGGAGCCCGGTCCCAGCGTCTACGGCCATACCACCCTGAACGCGCCCGATCTCGTCTGATCTCGGAAGCTAAGCAGGGTCGGGCCTGGTTAGTACTTGGATGGGAGACCGCCTGGGAATACCGGGTGCTGTAGGCTTTTGCCCGCCACTCCTTTTGCGGCAGCCCCGCCCCTCGACCCTCTGCAGCCGCCCACCCCGCCGCAGGACCCCTGGCCATCAGGGGTGGGGGGGTGGGGGGGTGGGGGGGTGGGGGGCGTAGGGGGGGTGGAGGGGCGTGGGGGCGGGGCCCCCGCCCGGCCCTCCAGCCTCGCAGCCCCGGCCGGCCGCACGCCAGGCCCCTCGGCCCGGGCTCCCCCCCACAGCCCCTTCTTAGTCCTCTGCCCTCCCGCCCGCAAGCCGGCAGCCCGCAGCCCTGCGCCGCGCCCCCAACGCCGCCCCCCAACGCCCAAGCCCAGGGCTGCCTGCCGGCGCCGGCCTCCACCGGCCTTGGGCGGCTTTCTCCAGCCAAGGCCGTGCGGGACCCTGGCACCTCGGGGCCGAGCCCAGGGGACGACCATCCCTCTGCCTGCACCTGGGCCCCGAGACACAGGCTCCGGGTGTCCCCGGACCCCGGGCCAGGCGGACGCCCACCCGCCCCACCCCGCCGGAGGCCTCCGTCTCCGCTGGCAGGCACCGCGGCCCCTCCCCCGCCGCCCTCCCTTCGCCCCCGAGGGCCAGGCGCCCTCCGTTCGCGCCGGCCGGCCGCGGTGGCCCCCGGCGCACAGCCACAAAAGAGCCGGGAGAAACCAGCGGAGCGAGGGAGCGAGGCACCTGCGCGCGCGCGACCCGCGCCCTGGGCCTCCGGGAGAGACCACCACCGGGGAAGAGCGGGCAGGCAGGCAGGCCCACAGCGCACACCAGGAGGCTGCCTGGGGCTGCGCCGCTCCTCCCGCGTGCGGGACCCCGGGCGGGGCTGGGACCCCACCGGCACTCCGCAGACCCTGGAGGCCTGCCCCGGGGTCCCACGGTGACTGCCACCGCCCGGGCACTGCCTCCTTAGCGGAGCCCAGCCCCGGGCACGACCGCACTCCGGTGGGGGAGCTGCCACTTCAACACAGCCTCAGCGCGTCTGTCCCAGTCCGTGACCCAGCCTGTGCGTCCCTCCTTCCTCCCCCCGCCCACCCCAACTCCCAACCCCTGTCTCTCTGGCTTCTGTCACCGCCAGGGAAGTGGCAGAGGCCCCGTGGAGCCACGGGCGGCGCCAAGGGGCCTCGCTGCGGGCAAGGAGTAACGCGCTGTCCACGCCCGCGGCCTCCTGAGGAGGCGGGGAGCAGGCGGGTGGCGCGGCGCTGGCTGAGCCGGCCAGGCCAGCGGGGAGAGGCTCGCGACCGGAGCGGCCCAGCAGCCTGGCGCGCGCTCACCATGCAGGCCGGGCGGCTGCTCTTGGGGCGCCGGGAGCCCGGTCCCAGCGTCTACGGCCATACCACCCTGAACGCGCCCGATCTCGTCTGATCTCGGAAGCTAAGCAGGGTCGGGCCTGGTTAGTACTTGGATGGGAGACCGCCTGGGAATACCGGGTGCTGTAGGCTTTTGCCCGCCACTCCTTTTGCGGCCGCCCCGCCCCTCGACCCTCTGCAGCCGCCCACCCCGCCGCAGGACCCCTGGCCAGCAGGGGTGGGGGGGTGGGGGGGTGGGGGGCGTAGGGGGGGTGGAGGGGCGTGGGGGCGGGGCCCCCGCCCGGCCCTCCAGCCTCGCAGCCCCGGCCGGCCGCACGCCAGGCCCCTCGGCCCGGGCTCCCCCCCACAGCCCCTTCTTAGTCCTCTGCCCTCCCGCCCGCAAGCCGGCAGCCCGCAGCCCTGCGCCGCGCCCCCAACGCCGCCCCCCAACGCCCAAGCCCAGGGCTGCCTGCCGGCGCCGGCCTCCACCGGCCTTGGGCGGCTTTCTCCAGCCAAGGCCGTGCGGGACCCTGGCACCTCGGGGCCGAGCCCAGGGGACGACCATCCCTCTGCCTGCACCTGGGCCCCGAGACACAGGCTCCGGGTGTCCCCGGACCCCGGGCCAGGCGGACGCCCACCCGCCCCACCCCGCCGGAGGCCTCCGTCTCCGCTGGCAGGCACCGCGGCCCCTCCCCCGCCGCCCTCCCTTCGCCCCCGAGGGCCAGGCGCCCTCCGTTCGCGCCGGCCGGCCGCGGTGGCCCCCGGCGCACAGCCACAAAAGAGCCGGGAGAAACCAGCGGAGGGAGGGAGCGAGGCACCTGCGCGCGCGCGACCCGCGCCCTGGGCCTCCGGGAGAGACCACCACCGGGGAAGAGCGGGCAGGCAGGCAGGCCCACAGCGCACACCAGGAGGCTGCCTGGGGCTGCGCCGCTCCTCCCGCGTGCGGGACCCCGGGCGGGGCTGGGACCCCACCGGCACTCCGCAGACCCTGGAGGCCTGCCCCGGGGTCCCACGGTGACTGCCACCGCCCGGGCACTGCCTCCTTAGCGGAGCCCAGCCCCGGGCACGACCGCACTCCGGTGGGGGAGCTGCCACTTCAACACAGCCTCAGCGCGTCTGTCCCAGTCCGTGACCCAGCCTGTGCGTCCCTCCTTCCTCCCCCCGCCCACCCCAACTCCCAACCCCTGTCTCTCTGGCTTCTGTCACCGCCAGGGAAGTGGCAGAGGCCCCGTGGAGCCACGGGCGGCGCCAAGGGGCCTCGCTGCGGGCAAGGAGTAACGCGCTGTCCACGCCCGCGGCCTCCTGAGGAGGCGGGGAGCAGGCGGGTGGCGCGGCGCTGGCTGAGCCGGCCAGGCCAGCGGGGAGAGGCTCGCGACCGGAGCGGCCCAGCAGCCTGGCGCGCGCTCACCATGCAGGCCGGGCGGCTGCTCTTGGGGCGCCGGGAGCCCGGTCCCAGCGTCTACGGCCATACCACCCTGAACGCGCCCGATCTCGTCTGATCTCGGAAGCTAAGCAGGGTCGGGCCTGGTTAGTACTTGGATGGGAGACCGCCTGGGAATACCGGGTGCTGTAGGCTTTTGCCCGCCACTCCTTTTGCGGCCGCCCCGCCCCTTGACCCTCTGCAGCCGCCCACCCCGCCGCAGGACCCCTGGCCAGCAGGGGTGGGGGGGTGGGGGGGTGGGGGGCGTAGGGGGGGTGGAGGGGCGTGGGGGCGGGGCCCCCGCCCGGCCCTCCAGCCTCGCAGCCCCGGCCGGCCGCACGCCAGGCCCCTCGGCCCGGGCTCCCCCCCACAGCCCCTTCTTAGTCCTCTGCCCTCCCGCCCGCAAGCCGGCAGCCCGCAGCCCTGCGCCGCGCCCCCAACGCCGCCCCCCAACGCCCAAGCCCAGGGCTGCCTGCCGGCGCCGGCCTCCACCGGCCTTGGGCGGCTTTCTCCAGCCAAGGCCGTGCGGGACCCTGGCACCTCGGGGCCGAGCCCAGGGGACGACCATCCCTCTGCCTGCACCTGGGCCCCGAGACACAGGCTCCGGGTGTCCCCGGACCCCGGGCCAGGCGGACGCCCACCCGCCCCACCCCGCCGGAGGCCTCCGTCTCCGCTGGCAGGCACCGCGGCCCCTCCCCCGCCGCCCTCCCTTCGCCCCCGAGGGCCAGGCGCCCTCCGTTCGCGCCGGCCGGCCGCGGTGGCCCCCGGCGCACAGCCACAAAAGAGCCGGGAGAAACCAGCGGAGCGAGGGAGCGAGGCACCTGCGCGCGCGCGACCCGCGCCCTGGGCCTCCGGGAGAGACCACCACCGGGGAAGAGCGGGCAGGCAGGCAGGCCCACAGCGCACACCAGGAGGCTGCCTGGGGCTGCGCCGCTCCTCCCGCGTGCGGGACCCCGGGCGGGGCTGGGACCCCACCGGCACTCCGCAGACCCTGGAGGCCTGCCCCGGGGTCCCACGGTGACTGCCACCGCCCGGGCACTGCCTCCTTAGCGGAGCCCAGCCCCGGGCACGACCGCACTCCGGTGGGGGAGCTGCCACTTCAACACAGCCTCAGCGCGTCTGTCCCAGTCCGTGACCCAGCCTGTGCGTCCCTCCTTCCTCCCCCCGCCCACCCCAACTCCCAACCCCTGTCTCTCTGGCTTCTGTCACCGCCAGGGAAGTGGCAGAGGCCCCGTGGAGCCACGGGCGGCGCCAAGGGGCCTCGCTGCGGGCAAGGAGTAACGCGCTGTCCACGCCCGCGGCCTCCTGAGGAGGCGGGGAGCAGGCGGGTGGCGCGGCGCTGGCTGAGCCGGCCAGGCCAGCGGGGAGAGGCTCGCGACCGGAGCGGCCCAGCAGCCTGGCGCGCGCTCACCATGCAGGCCGGGCGGCTGCTCTTGGGGCGCCGGGAGCCCGGTCCCAGCGTCTACGGCCATACCACCCTGAACGCGCCCGATCTCGTCTGATCTCGGAAGCTAAGCAGGGTCGGGCCTGGTTAGTACTTGGATGGGAGACCGCCTGGGAATACCGGGTGCTGTAGGCTTTTGCCCGCCACTCCTTTTGCGGCAGCCCCGCCCCTCGACCCTCTGCAGCCGCCCACCCCGCCGCAGGACCCCTGGCCATCAGGGGTGGGGGGGTGGGGGGGTGGGGGGGTGGGGGGCGTAGGGGGGGTGGAGGGGCGTGGGGGCGGGGCCCCCGCCCGGCCCTCCAGCCTCGCAGCCCCGGCCGGCCGCACGCCAGGCCCCTCGGCCCGGGCTCCCCCCCACAGCCCCTTCTTAGTCCTCTGCCCTCCCGCCCGCAAGCCGGCAGCCCGCAGCCCTGCGCCGCGCCCCCAACGCCGCCCCCCAACGCCCAAGCCCAGGGCTGCCTGCCGGCGCCGGCCTCCACCGGCCTTGGGCGGCTTTCTCCAGCCAAGGCCGTGCGGGACCCTGGCACCTCGGGGCCGAGCCCAGGGGACGACCATCCCTCTGCCTGCACCTGGGCCCCGAGACACAGGCTCCGGGTGTCCCCGGACCCCGGGCCAGGCGGACGCCCACCCGCCCCACCCCGCCGGAGGCCTCCGTCTCCGCTGGCAGGCACCGCGGCCCCTCCCCCGCCGCCCTCCCTTCGCCCCCGAGGGCCAGGCGCCCTCCGTTCGCGCCGGCCGGCCGCGGTGGCCCCCGGCGCACAGCCACAAAAGAGCCGGGAGAAACCAGCGGAGGGAGGGAGCGAGGCACCTGCGCGCGCGCGACCCGCGCCCTGGGCCTCCGGGAGAGACCACCACCGGGGAAGAGCGGGCAGGCAGGCAGGCCCACAGCGCACACCAGGAGGCTGCCTGGGGCTGCGCCGCTCCTCCCGCGTGCGGGACCCCGGGCGGGGCTGGGACCCCACCGGCACTCCGCAGACCCTGGAGGCCTGCCCCGGGGTCCCACGGTGACTGCCACCGCCCGGGCACTGCCTCCTTAGCGGAGCCCAGCCCCGGGCACGACCGCACTCAGGTGGGGGAGCTGCCACTTCAACACAGCCTCAGCGCGTCTGTCCCAGTCCGTGACCCAGCCTGTGCGTCCCTCCTTCCTCCCCCCGCCCACCCCAACTCCCAACCCCTGTCTCTCTGGCTTCTGTCACCGCCAGGGAAGTGGCAGAGGCCCCGTGGAGCCACGGGCGGCGCCAAGGGGCCTCGCTGCGGGCAAGGAGTAACGCGCTGTCCACGCCCGCGGCCTCCTGAGGAGGCGGGGAGCAGGCGGGTGGCGCGGCGCTGGCTGAGCCGGCCAGGCCAGCGGGGAGAGGCTCGCGACCGGAGCGGCCCAGCAGCCTGGCGCGCGCTCACCATGCAGGCCGGGCGGCTGCTCTTGGGGCGCCGGGAGCCCGGTCCCAGCGTCTACGGCCATACCACCCTGAACGCGCCCGATCTCGTCTGATCTCGGAAGCTAAGCAGGGTCGGGCCTGGTTAGTACTTGGATGGGAGACCGCCTGGGAATACCGGGTGCTGTAGGCTTTTGCCCGCCACTCCTTTTGCGGCCGCCCCGCCCCTCGACCCTCTGCAGCCGCCCACCCCGCCGCAGGACCCCTGGCCAGCAGGGGTGGGGGGGTGGGGGGGTGGGGGGGTGGGGGGCGTAGGGGGGTGGAGGGGCGTGGGGGCGGGGCCCCCGCCCGGCCCTCCAGCCTCGCAGCCCCGGCCGGCCGCACGCCAGGCCCCTCGGCCCGGGCTCTCCCCCACAGCCCCTTCTTAGTCCTCTGCCCTCCCGCCCGCAAGCCGGCAGCCCGCAGCCCTGCGCCGCGCCCCCAACGCCGCCCCCCAACGCCCAAGCCCAGGGCTGCCTGCCGGCGCCGGCCTCCACCGGCCTTGGGCGGCTTTCTCCAGCCAAGGCCGTGCGGGACCCTGGCACCTCGGGGCCGAGCCCAGGGGACGACCATCCCTCTGCCTGCACCTGGGCCCCGAGACACAGGCTCCGGGTGTCCCCGGACCCCGGGCCAGGCGGACGCCCACCCGCCCCACCCCGCCGGAGGCCTCCGTCTCCGCTGGCAGGCACCGCGGCCCCTCCCCCGCCGCCCTCCCTTCGCCCCCGAGGGCCAGGCGCCCTCCGTTCGCGCCGGCCGGCCGCGGTGGCCCCCGGCGCACAGCCACAAAAGAGCCGGGAGAAACCAGCGGAGCGAGGGAGCGAGGCACCTGCGCGCGCGCGACCCGCGCCCTGGGCCTCCGGGAGAGACCACCACCGGGGAAGAGCGGGCAGGCAGGCAGGCCCACAGCGCACACCAGGAGGCTGCCTGGGGCTGCGCCGCTCCTCCCGCGTGCGGGACCCCGGGCGGGGCTGGGACCCCACCGGCACTCCGCAGACCCTGGAGGCCTGCCCCGGGGTCCCACGGTGACTGCCACCGCCCGGGCACTGCCTCCTTAGCGGAGCCCAGCCCCGGGCACGACCGCACTCCGGTGGGGGAGCTGCCACTTCAACACAGCCTCAGCGCGTCTGTCCCAGTCCGTGACCCAGCCTGTGCGTCCCTCCTTCCTCCCCCCGCCCACCCCAACTCCCAACCCCTGTCTCTCTGGCTTCTGTCACCGCCAGGGAAGTGGCAGAGGCCCCGTGGAGCCACGGGCGGCGCCAAGGGGCCTCGCTGCGGGCAAGGAGTAACGCGCTGTCCACGCCCGCGGCCTCCTGAGGAGGCGGGGAGCAGGCGGGTGGCGCGGCGCTGGCTGAGCCGGCCAGGCCAGCGGGGAGAGGCTCGCGACCGGAGCGGCCCAGCAGCCTGGCGCGCGCTCACCATGCAGGCCGGGCGGCTGCTCTTGGGGCGCCGGGAGCCCGGTCCCAGCGTCTACGGCCATACCACCCTGAACGCGCCCGATCTCGTCTGATCTCGGAAGCTAAGCAGGGTCGGGCCTGGTTAGTACTTGGATGGGAGACCGCCTGGGAATACCGGGTGCTGTAGGCTTTTGCCCGCCACTCCTTTTGCGGCAGCCCCGCCCCTCGACCCTCTGCAGCCGCCCACCCCGCCGCAGGACCCCTGGCCATCAGGGGTGGGGGGGTGGGGGGGTGGGGGGGTGGGGGGCGTAGGGGGGGTGGAGGGGCGTGGGGGCGGGGCCCCCGCCCGGCCCTCCAGCCTCGCAGCCCCGGCCGGCCGCACGCCAGGCCCCTCGGCCCGGGCTCCCCCCCACAGCCCCTTCTTAGTCCTCTGCCCTCCCGCCCGCAAGCCGGCAGCCCGCAGCCCTGCGCCGCGCCCCCAACGCCGCCCCCCAACGCCCAAACCCAGGGCTGCCTGCCGGCGCCGGCCTCCACCGGCCTTGGGCGGCTTTCTCCAGCCAAGGCCGTGCGGGACCCTGGCACCTCGGGGCCGAGCCCAGGGGACGACCATCCCTCTGCCTGCACCTGGGCCCCGAGACACAGGCTCCGGGTGTCCCCGGACCCCGGGCCAGGCGGACGCCCACCCGCCCCACCCCGCCGGAGGCCTCCGTCTCCGCTGGCAGGCACCGCGGCCCCTCCCCCGCCGCCCTCCCTTCGCCCCCGAGGGCCAGGCGCCCTCCGTTCGCGCCGGCCGGCCGCGGTGGCCCCCGGCGCACAGCCACAAAAGAGCCGGGAGAAACCAGCGGAGGGAGGGAGCGAGGCACCTGCGCGCGCGCGACCCGCGCCCTGGGCCTCCGGGAGAGACCACCACCGGGGAAGAGCGGGCAGGCAGGCAGGCCCACAGCGCACACCAGGAGGCTGCCTGGGGCTGCGCCGCTCCTCCCGCGTGCGGGACCCCGGGCGGGGCTGGGACCCCACCGGCACTCCGCAGACCCTGGAGGCCTGCCCCGGGGTCCCACGGTGACTGCCACCGCCCGGGCACTGCCTCCTTAGCGGAGCCCAGCCCCGGGCACGACCGCACTCCGGTGGGGGAGCTGCCACTTCAACACAGCCTCAGCGCGTCTGTCCCAGTCCGTGACCCAGCCTGTGCGTCCCTCCTTCCTCCCCCCGCCCACCCCAACTCCGAACCCCTGTCTCTCTGGCTTCTGTCACCGCCAGGGAAGTGGCAGAGGCCCCGTGGAGCCACGGGCGGCGCCAAGGGGCCTCGCTGCGGGCAAGGAGTAACGCGCTGTCCACGCCCGCGGCCTCCTGAGGAGGCGGGGAGCAGGCGGGTGGCGCGGCGCTGGCTGAGCCGGCCAGGCCAGCGGGGAGAGGCTCGCGACCGGAGCGGCCCAGCAGCCTGGCGCGCGCTCACCATGCAGGCCGGGCGGCTGCTCTTGGGGCGCCGGGAGCCCGGTCCCAGCGTCTACGGCCATACCACCCTGAACGCGCCCGATCTCGTCTGATCTCGGAAGCTAAGCAGGGTCGGGCCTGGTTAGTACTTGGATGGGAGACCGCCTGGGAATACCGGGTGCTGTAGGCTTTTGCCCGCCACTCCTTTTGCGGCCGCCCCGCCCCTCGACCCTCTGCAGCCGCCCACCCCGCCGCAGGACCCCTGGCCAGCAGGGGTGGGGGGGTGGGGGGGTGGGGGGGTGGGGGGCGTAGGGGGGGTGGAGGGGCGTGGGGGCGGGGCCCCCGCCCGGCCCTCCAGCCTCGCAGCCCCGGCCGGCCGCACGCCAGGCCCCTCGGCCCGGGCTCCCCCCCACAGCCCCTTCTTAGTCCTCTGCCCTCCCGCCCGCAAGCCGGCAGCCCGCAGCCCTGCGCCGCGCCCCCAACGCCGCCCCCCAACGCCCAAGCCCAGGGCTGCCTGCCGGCGCCGGCCTCCACCGGCCTTGGGCGGCTTTCTCCAGCCAAGGCCGTGCGGGACCCTGGCACCTCGGGGCCGAGCCCAGGGGACGACCATCCCTCTGCCTGCACCTGGGCCCCGAGACACAGGCTCCGGGTGTCCCCGGACCCCGGGCCAGGCGGACGCCCACCCGCCCCACCCCGCCGGAGGCCTCCGTCTCCGCTGGCAGGCACCGCGGCCCCTCCCCCGCCGCCCTCCCTTCGCCCCCGAGGGCCAGGCGCCCTCCGTTCGCGCCGGCCGGCCGCGGTGGCCCCCGGCGCACAGCCACAAAAGAGCCGGGAGAAACCAGCGGAGGGAGGGAGCGAGGCACCTGCGCGCGCGCGACCCGCGCCCTGGGCCTCCGGGAGAGACCACCACCGGGGAAGAGCGGGCAGGCAGGCAGGCCCACAGCGCACACCAGGAGGCTGCCTGGGGCTGCGCCGCTCCTCCCGCGTGCGGGACCCCGGGCGGGGCTGGGACCCCACCGGCACTCCGCAGACCCTGGAGGCCTGCCCCGGGGTCCCACGGTGACTGCCACCGCCCGGGCACTGCCTCCTTAGCGGAGCCCAGCCCCGGGCACGACCGCACTCCGGTGGGGGAGCTGCCACTTCAACACAGCCTCAGCGCGTCTGTCCCAGTCCGTGACCCAGCCTGTGCGTCCCTCCTTCCTCCCCCCGCCCACCCCAACTCCGAACCCCTGTCTCTCTGGCTTCTGTCACCGCCAGGGAAGTGGCAGAGGCCCCGTGGAGCCACGAGCGGCGCCAAGGGGCCTCGCTGCGGGCAAGGAGTAACGCGCTGTCCACGCCCGCGGCCTCCTGAGGAGGCGGGGAGCAGGCGGGTGGCGCGGCGCTGGCTGAGCCGGCCAGGCCAGCGGGGAGAGGCTCGCGACCGGAGCGGCCCAGCAGCCTGGCGCGCGCTCACCATGCAGGCCGGGCGGCTGCTCTTGGGGCGCCGGGAGCCCGGTCCCAGCGTCTACGGCCATACCACCCTGAACGCGCCCGATCTCGTCTGATCTCGGAAGCTAAGCAGGGTCGGGCCTGGTTAGTACTTGGATGGGAGACCGCCTGGGAATACCGGGTGCTGTAGGCTTTTGCCCGCCACTCCTTTTGCGGCCGCCCCGCCCCTCGACCCTCTGCAGCCGCCCACCCCGCCGCAGGACCCCTGGCCAGCAGGGGTGGGGGGGTGGGGGGGTGGGGGGCGTAGGGGGGGTGGAGGGGCGTGGGGGCGGGGCCCCCGCCCGGCCCTCCAGCCTCGCAGCCCCGGCCGGCCGCACGCCAGGCCCCTCGGCCCGGGCTCCCCCCCACAGCCCCTTCTTAGTCCTCTGCCCTCCCGCCCGCAAGCCGGCAGCCCGCAGCCCTGCGCCGCGCCCCCAACGCCGCCCCCCAACGCCCAAGCCCAGGGCTGCCTGCCGGCGCCGGCCTCCACCGGCCTTGGGCGGCTTTCTCCAGCCAAGGCCGTGCGGGACCCTGGCACCTCGGGGCCGAGCCCAGGGGACGACCATCCCTCTGCCTGCACCTGGGCCCCGAGACACAGGCTCCGGGTGTCCCCGGACCCCGGGCCAGGCGGACGCCCACCCGCCCCACCCCGCCGGAGGCCTCCGTCTCCGCTGGCAGGCACCGCGGCCCCTCCCCCGCCGCCCTCCCTTCGCCCCCGAGGGCCAGGCGCCCTCCGTTCGCGCCGGCCGGCCGCGGTGGCCCCCGGCGCACAGCCACAAAAGAGCCGGGAGAAACCAGCGGAGCGAGGGAGCGAGGCACCTGCGCGCGCGCGACCCGCGCCCTGGGCCTCCGGGAGAGACCACCACCGGGGAAGAGCGGGCAGGCAGGCAGGCCCACAGCGCACACCAGGAGGCTGCCTGGGGCTGCGCCGCTCCTCCCGCGTGCGGGACCCCGGGCGGGGCTGGGACCCCACCGGCACTCCGCAGACCCTGGAGGCCTGCCCCGGGGTCCCACGGTGACTGCCACCGCCCGGGCACTGCCTCCTTAGCGGAGCCCAGCCCCGGGCACGACCGCACTCCGGTGGGGGAGCTGCCACTTCAACACAGCCTCAGCGCGTCTGTCCCAGTCCGTGACCCAGCCTGTGCGTCCCTCCTTCCTCCCCCCGCCCACCCCAACTCCCAACCCCTGTCTCTCTGGCTTCTGTCACCGCCAGGGAAGTGGCAGAGGCCCCGTGGAGCCACGGGCGGCGCCAAGGGGCCTCGCTGCGGGCAAGGAGTAACGCGCTGTCCACGCCCGCGGCCTCCTGAGGAGGCGGGGAGCAGGCGGGTGGCGCGGCGCTGGCTGAGCCGGCCAGGCCAGCGGGGAGAGGCTCGCGACCGGAGCGGCCCAGCAGCCTGGCGCGCGCTCACCATGCAGGCCGGGCGGCTGCTCTTGGGGCGCCGGGAGCCCGGTCCCAGCGTCTACGGCCATACCACCCTGAACGCGCCCGATCTCGTCTGATCTCGGAAGCTAAGCAGGGTCGGGCCTGGTTAGTACTTGGATGGGAGACCGCCTGGGAATACCGGGTGCTGTAGGCTTTTGCCCGCCACTCCTTTTGCGGCCGCCCCGCCCCTCGACCCTCTGCAGCCGCCCACCCCGCCGCAGGACCCCTGGCCAGCAGGGGTGGGGGGGTGGGGGGGTGGGGGGCGTAGGGGGGGTGGAGGGGCGTGGGGGCGGGGCCCCCGCCCGGCCCTCCAGCCTCGCAGCCCCGGCCGGCCGCACGCCAGGCCCCTCGGCCCGGGCTCCCCCCCACAGCCCCTTCTTAGTCCTCTGCCCTCCCGCCCGCAAGCCGGCAGCCCGCAGCCCTGCGCCGCGCCCCCAACGCCGCCCCCCAACGCCCAAGCCCAGGGCTGCCTGCCGGCGCCGGCCTCCACCGGCCTTGGGCGGCTTTCTCCAGCCAAGGCCGTGCGGGACCCTGGCACCTCGGGGCCGAGCCCAGGGGACGACCATCCCTCTGCCTGCACCTGGGCCCCGAGACACAGGCTCCGGGTGTCCCCGGACCCCGGGCCAGGCGGACGCCCACCCGCCCCACCCCGCCGGAGGCCTCCGTCTCCGCTGGCAGGCACCGCGGCCCCTCCCCCGCCGCCCTCCCTTCGCCCCCGAGGGCCAGGCGCCCTCCGTTCGCGCCGGCCGGCCGCGGTGGCCCCCGGCGCACAGCCACAAAAGAGCCGGGAGAAACCAGCGGAGGGAGGGAGCGAGGCACCTGCGCGCGCGCGACCCGCGCCCTGGGCCTCCGGGAGAGACCACCACCGGGGAAGAGCGGGCAGGCAGGCAGGCCCACAGCGCACACCAGGAGGCTGCCTGGGGCTGCGCCGCTCCTCCCGCGTGCGGGACCCCGGGCGGGGCTGGGACCCCACCGGCACTCCGCAGACCCTGGAGGCCTGCCCCGGGGTCCCACGGTGACTGCCACCGCCCGGGCACTGCCTCCTTAGCGGAGCCCAGCCCCGGGCACGACCGCACTCCGGTGGGGGAGCTGCCACTTCAACACAGCCTCAGCGCGTCTGTCCCAGTCCGTGACCCAGCCTGTGCGTCCCTCCTTCCTCCCCCCGCCCACCCCAACTCCCAACCCCTGTCTCTCTGGCTTCTGTCACCGCCAGGGAAGTGGCAGAGGCCCCGTGGAGCCACGGGCGGCGCCAAGGGGCCTCGCTGCGGGCAAGGAGTAACGCGCTGTCCACGCCCGCGGCCTCCTGAGGAGGCGGGGAGCAGGCGGGTGGCGCGGCGCTGGCTGAGCCGGCCAGGCCAGCGGGGAGAGGCTCGCGACCGGAGCGGCCCAGCAGCCTGGCGCGCGCTCACCATGCAGGCCGGGCGGCTGCTCTTGGGGCGCCGGGAGCCCGGTCCCAGCGTCTACGGCCATACCACCCTGAACGCGCCCGATCTCGTCTGATCTCGGAAGCTAAGCAGGGTCGGGCCTGGTTAGTACTTGGATGGGAGACCGCCTGGGAATACCGGGTGCTGTAGGCTTTTGCCCGCCACTCCTTTTGCGGCCGCCCCGCCCCTTGACCCTCTGCAGCCGCCCACCCCGCCGCAGGACCCCTGGCCAGCAGGGGTGGGGGGGTGGGGGGGTGGGGGGCGTAGGGGGGGTGGAGGGGCGTGGGGGCGGGGCCCCCGCCCGGCCCTCCAGCCTCGCAGCCCCGGCCGGCCGCACGCCAGGCCCCTCGGCCCGGGCTCCCCCCCACAGCCCCTTCTTAGTCCTCTGCCCTCCCGCCCGCAAGCCGGCAGCCCGCAGCCCTGCGCCGCGCCCCCAACGCCGCCCCCCAACGCCCAAGCCCAGGGCTGCCTGCCGGCGCCGGCCTCCACCGGCCTTGGGCGGCTTTCTCCAGCCAAGGCCGTGCGGGACCCTGGCACCTCGGGGCCGAGCCCAGGGGACGACCATCCCTCTGCCTGCACCTGGGCCCCGAGACACAGGCTCCGGGTGTCCCCGGACCCCGGGCCAGGCGGACGCCCACCCGCCCCACCCCGCCGGAGGCCTCCGTCTCCGCTGGCAGGCACCGCGGCCCCTCCCCCGCCGCCCTCCCTTCGCCCCCGAGGGCCAGGCGCCCTCCGTTCGCGCCGGCCGGCCGCGGTGGCCCCCGGCGCACAGCCACAAAAGAGCCGGGAGAAACCAGCGGAGCGAGGGAGCGAGGCACCTGCGCGCGCGCGACCCGCGCCCTGGGCCTCCGGGAGAGACCACCACCGGGGAAGAGCGGGCAGGCAGGCAGGCCCACAGCGCACACCAGGAGGCTGCCTGGGGCTGCGCCGCTCCTCCCGCGTGCGGGACCCCGGGCGGGGCTGGGACCCCACCGGCACTCCGCAGACCCTGGAGGCCTGCCCCGGGGTCCCACGGTGACTGCCACCGCCCGGGCACTGCCTCCTTAGCGGAGCCCAGCCCCGGGCACGACCGCACTCCGGTGGGGGAGCTGCCACTTCAACACAGCCTCAGCGCGTCTGTCCCAGTCCGTGACCCAGCCTGTGCGTCCCTCCTTCCTCCCCCCGCCCACCCCAACTCCCAACCCCTGTCTCTCTGGCTTCTGTCACCGCCAGGGAAGTGGCAGAGGCCCCGTGGAGCCACGGGCGGCGCCAAGGGGCCTCGCTGCGGGCAAGGAGTAACGCGCTGTCCACGCCCGCGGCCTCCTGAGGAGGCGGGGAGCAGGCGGGTGGCGCGGCGCTGGCTGAGCCGGCCAGGCCAGCGGGGAGAGGCTCGCGACCGGAGCGGCCCAGCAGCCTGGCGCGCGCTCACCATGCAGGCCGGGCGGCTGCTCTTGGGGCGCCGGGAGCCCGGTCCCAGCGTCTACGGCCATACCACCCTGAACGCGCCCGATCTCGTCTGATCTCGGAAGCTAAGCAGGGTCGGGCCTGGTTAGTACTTGGATGGGAGACCGCCTGGGAATACCGGGTGCTGTAGGCTTTTGCCCGCCACTCCTTTTGCGGCCGCCCCGCCCCTCGACCCTCGGCAGCCGCCCACCCCGCCGCAGGACCCCTGGCCAGCAGGGGTGGGGGGGGGGGGGGGTGGGGGGCGTAGGGGGGGTGGAGGGGCGTGGGGGCGGGGCCCCCGCCCGGCCCTCCAGCCTCGCAGCCCCGGCCGGCCGCACGCCAGGCCCCTCGGCCCGGGCTCCCCCCCACAGCCCCTTCTTAGTCCTCTGCCCTCCCGCCCGCAA
The DNA here is from genome assembly GCF_964194185.1 of Rhinolophus hipposideros. Classification (NCBI taxonomy): domain Eukaryota; kingdom Metazoa; phylum Chordata; class Mammalia; order Chiroptera; family Rhinolophidae; genus Rhinolophus; species Rhinolophus hipposideros. Next base: position 98,095 of record NW_027668960.1, on the reverse strand, counting down.
GCCGGCAGCCCGCAGCCCTGCGCCGCGCCCCCAACGCCGCCCCCCAACGCCCAAGCCCAGGGCTGCCTGCCGGCGCCGGCCTCCACCGGCCTTGGGCGGCTTTCTCCAGCCAAGGCCGTGCGGGACCCTGGCACCTCGGGGCCGAGCCCAGGGGACGACCATCCCTCTGCCTGCACCTGGGCCCCGAGACACAGGCTCCGGGTGTCCCCGGACCCCGGGCCAGGCGGACGCCCACCCGCCCCACCCCGCCGGAGGCCTCCGTCTCCGCTGGCAGGCACCGCGGCCCCTCCCCCGCCGCCCTCCCTTCGCCCCCGAGGGCCAGGCGCCCTCCGTTCGCGCCGGCCGGCCGCGGTGGCCCCCGGCGCACAGCCACAAAAGAGCCGGGAGAAACCAGCGGAGGGAGGGAGCGAGGCACCTGCGCGCGCGCGACCCGCGCCCTGGGCCTCCGGGAGAGACCACCACCGGGGAAGAGCGGGCAGGCAGGCAGGCCCACAGCGCACACCAGGAGGCTGCCTGGGGCTGCGCCGCTCCTCCCGCGTGCGGGACCCCGGGCGGGGCTGGGACCCCACCGGCACTCCGCAGACCCTGGAGGCCTGCCCCGGGGTCCCACGGTGACTGCCACCGCCCGGGCACTGCCTCCTTAGCGGAGCCCAGCCCCGGGCACGACCGCACTCCGGTGGGGGAGCTGCCACTTCAACACAGCCTCAGCGCGTCTGTCCCAGTCCGTGACCCAGCCTGTGCGTCCCTCCTTCCTCCCCCCGCCCACCCCAACTCCCAACCCCTGTCTCTCTGGCTTCTGTCACCGCCAGGGAAGTGGCAGAGGCCCCGTGGAGCCACGGGCGGCGCCAAGGGGCCTCGCTGCGGGCAAGGAGTAACGCGCTGTCCACGCCCGCGGCCTCCTGAGGAGGCGGGGAGCAGGCGGGTGGCGCGGCGCTGGCTGAGCCGGCCAGGCCAGCGGGGAGAGGCTCGCGACCGGAGCGGCCCAGCAGCCTGGCGCGCGCTCACCATGCAGGCCGGGCGGCTGCTCTTGGGGCGCCGGGAGCCCGGTCCCAGCGTCTACGGCCATACCACCCTGAACGCGCCCGATCTCGTCTGATCTCGGAAGCTAAGCAGGGTCGGGCCTGGTTAGTACTTGGATGGGAGACCGCCTGGGAATACCGGGTGCTGTAGGCTTTTGCCCGCCACTCCTTTTGCGGCCGCCCCGCCCCTCGACCCTCTGCAGCCGCCCACCCCGCCGCAGGACCCCTGGCCAGCAGGGGTGGGGGGGTGGGGGGGTGGGGGGGTGGGGGGCGTAGGGGGGGTGGAGGGGCGTGGGGGCGGGGCCCCCGCCCGGCCCTCCAGCCTCGCAGCCCCGGCCGGCCGCACGCCAGGCCCCTCGGCCCGGGCTCCCCCCCACAGCCCCTTCTTAGTCCTCTGCCCTCCCGCCCGCAAGCCGGCAGCCCGCAGCCCTGCGCCGCGCCCCCAACGCCGCCCCCCAACGCCCAAGCCCAGGGCTGCCTGCCGGCGCCGGCCTCCACCGGCCTTGGGCGGCTTTCTCCAGCCAAGGCCGTGCGGGACCCTGGCACCTCGGGGCCGAGCCCAGGGGACGACCATCCCTCTGCCTGCACCTGGGCCCCGAGACACAGGCTCCGGGTGTCCCCGGACCCCGGGCCAGGCGGACGCCCACCCGCCCCACCCCGCCGGAGGCCTCCGTCTCCGCTGGCAGGCACCGCGGCCCCTCCCCCGCCGCCCTCCCTTCGCCCCCGAGGGCCAGGCGCCCTCCGTTCGCGCCGGCCGGCCGCGGTGGCCCCCGGCGCACAGCCACAAAAGAGCCGGGAGAAACCAGCGGAGCGAGGGAGCGAGGCACCTGCGCGCGCGCGACCCGCGCCCTGGGCCTCCGGGAGAGACCACCACCGGGGAAGAGCGGGCAGGCAGGCAGGCCCACAGCGCACACCAGGAGGCTGCCTGGGGCTGCGCCGCTCCTCCCGCGTGCGGGACCCCGGGCGGGGCTGGGACCCCACCGGCACTCCGCAGACCCTGGAGGCCTGCCCCGGGGTCCCACGGTGACTGCCACCGCCCGGGCACTGCCTCCTTAGCGGAGCCCAGCCCCGGGCACGACCGCACTCCGGTGGGGGAGCTGCCACTTCAACACAGCCTCAGCGCGTCTGTCCCAGTCCGTGACCCAGCCTGTGCGTCCCTCCTTCCTCCCCCCGCCCACCCCAACTCCCAACCCCTGTCTCTCTGGCTTCTGTCACCGCCAGGGAAGTGGCAGAGGCCCCGTGGAGCCACGGGCGGCGCCAAGGGGCCTCGCTGCGGGCAAGGAGTAACGCGCTGTCCACGCCCGCGGCCTCCTGAGGAGGCGGGGAGCAGGCGGGTGGCGCGGCGCTGGCTGAGCCGGCCAGGCCAGCGGGGAGAGGCTCGCGACCGGAGCGGCCCAGCAGCCTGGCGCGCGCTCACCATGCAGGCCGGGCGGCTGCTCTTGGGGCGCCGGGAGCCCGGTCCCAGCGTCTACGGCCATACCACCCTGAACGCGCCCGATCTCGTCTGATCTCGGAAGCTAAGCAGGGTCGGGCCTGGTTAGTACTTGGATGGGAGACCGCCTGGGAATACCGGGTGCTGTAGGCTTTTGCCCGCCACTCCTTTTGCGGCCGCCCCGCCCCTCGACCCTCTGCAGCCGCCCACCCCGCCGCAGGACCCCTGGCCAGCAGGGGTGGGGGGGTGGGGGGGTGGGGGGGTGGAGGGGCGTGGGGGCGGGGCCCCCGCCCGGCCCTCCAGCCTCGCAGCCCCGGCCGGCCGCACGCCAGGCCCCTCGGCCCGGGCTCCCCCCCACAGCCCCTTCTTAGTCCTCTGCCCTCCCGCCCGCAAGCCGGCAGCCCGCAGCCCTGCGCCGCGCCCCCAACGCCGCCCCCCAACGCCCAAGCCCAGGGCTGCCTGCCGGCGCCGGCCTCCACCGGCCTTGGGCGGCTTTCTCCAGCCAAGGCCGTGCGGGACCCTGGCACCTCGGGGCCGAGCCCAGGGGACGACCATCCCTCTGCCTGCACCTGGGCCCCGAGACACAGGCTCCGGGTGTCCCCGGACCCCGGGCCAGGCGGACGCCCACCCGCCCCACCCCGCCGGAGGCCTCCGTCTCCGCTGGCAGGCACCGCGGCCCCTCCCCCGCCGCCCTCCCTTCGCCCCCGAGGGCCAGGCGCCCTCCGTTCGCGCCGGCCGGCCGCGGTGGCCCCCGGCGCACAGCCACAAAAGAGCCGGGAGAAACCAGCGGAGGGAGGGAGCGAGGCACCTGCGCGCGCGCGACCCGCGCCCTGGGCCTCCGGGAGAGACCACCACCGGGGAAGAGCGGGCAGGCAGGCAGGCCCACAGCGCACACCAGGAGGCTGCCTGGGGCTGCGCCGCTCCTCCCGCGTGCGGGACCCCGGGCGGGGCTGGGACCCCACCGGCACTCCGCAGACCCTGGAGGCCTGCCCCGGGGTCCCACGGTGACTGCCACCGCCCGGGCACTGCCTCCTTAGCGGAGCCCAGCCCCGGGCACGACCGCACTCCGGTGGGGGAGCTGCCACTTCAACACAGCCTCAGCGCGTCTGTCCCAGTCCGTGACCCAGCCTGTGCGTCCCTCCTTCCTCCCCCCGCCCACCCCAACTCCCAACCCCTGTCTCTCTGGCTTCTGTCACCGCCAGGGAAGTGGCAGAGGCCCCGTGGAGCCACGGGCGGCGCCAAGGGGCCTCGCTGCGGGCAAGGAGTAACGCGCTGTCCACGCCCGCGGCCTCCTGAGGAGGCGGGGAGCAGGCGGGTGGCGCGGCGCTGGCTGAGCCGGCCAGGCCAGCGGGGAGAGGCTCGCGACCGGAGCGGCCCAGCAGCCTGGCGCGCGCTCACCATGCAGGCCGGGCGGCTGCTCTTGGGGCGCCGGGAGCCCGGTCCCAGCGTCTACGGCCATACCACCCTGAACGCGCCCGATCTCGTCTGATCTCGGAAGCTAAGCAGGGTCGGGCCTGGTTAGTACTTGGATGGGAGACCGCCTGGGAATACCGGGTGCTGTAGGCTTTTGCCCGCCACTCCTTTTGCGGCCGCCCCGCCCCTCGACCCTCTGCAGCCGCCCACCCCGCCGCAGGACCCCTGGCCAGCAGGGGTGGGGGGGTGGGGGGGTGGGGGGCGTAGGGGGGGTGGAGGGGCGTGGGGGCGGGGCCCCCGCCCGGCCCTCCAGCCTCGCAGCCCCGGCCGGCCGCACGCCAGGCCCCTCGGCCCGGGCTCCCCCCCACAGCCCCTTCTTAGTCCTCTGCCCTCCCGCCCGCAAGCCGGCAGCCCGCAGCCCTGCGCCGCGCCCCCAACGCCGCCCCCCAACGCCCAAGCCCAGGGCTGCCTGCCGGCGCCGGCCTCCACCGGCCTTGGGCGGCTTTCTCCAGCCAAGGCCGTGCGGGACCCTGGCACCTCGGGGCCGAGCCCAGGGGACGACCATCCCTCTGCCTGCACCTGGGCCCCGAGACACAGGCTCCGGGTGTCCCCGGACCCCGGGCCAGGCGGACGCCCACCCGCCCCACCCCGCCGGAGGCCTCCGTCTCCGCTGGCAGGCACCGCGGCCCCTCCCCCGCCGCCCTCCCTTCGCCCCCGAGGGCCAGGCGCCCTCCGTTCGCGCCGGCCGGCCGCGGTGGCCCCCGGCGCACAGCCACAAAAGAGCCGGGAGAAACCAGCGGAGGGAGGGAGCGAGGCACCTGCGCGCGCGCGACCCGCGCCCTGGGCCTCCGGGAGAGACCACCACCGGGGAAGAGCGGGCAGGCAGGCAGGCCCACAGCGCACACCAGGAGGCTGCCTGGGGCTGCGCCGCTCCTCCCGCGTGCGGGACCCCGGGCGGGGCTGGGACCCCACCGGCACTCCGCAGACCCTGGAGGCCTGCCCCGGGGTCCCACGGTGACTGCCACCGCCCGGGCACTGCCTCCTTAGCGGAGCCCAGCCCCGGGCACGACCGCACTCCGGTGGGGGAGCTGCCACTTCAACACAGCCTCAGCGCGTCTGTCCCAGTCCGTGACCCAGCCTGTGCGTCCCTCCTTCCTCCCCCCGCCCACCCCAACTCCCAACCCCTGTCTCTCTGGCTTCTGTCACCGCCAGGGAAGTGGCAGAGGCCCCGTGGAGCCACGGGCGGCGCCAAGGGGCCTCGCTGCGGGCAAGGAGTAACGCGCTGTCCACGCCCGCGGCCTCCTGAGGAGGCGGGGAGCAGGCGGGTGGCGCGGCGCTGGCTGAGCCGGCCAGGCCAGCGGGGAGAGGCTCGCGACCGGAGCGGCCCAGCAGCCTGGCGCGCGCTCACCATGCAGGCCGGGCGGCTGCTCTTGGGGCGCCGGGAGCCCGGTCCCAGCGTCTACGGCCATACCACCCTGAACGCGCCCGATCTCGTCTGATCTCGGAAGCTAAGCAGGGTCGGGCCTGGTTAGTACTTGGATGGGAGACCGCCTGGGAATACCGGGTGCTGTAGGCTTTTGCCCGCCACTCCTTTTGCGGCAGCCCCGCCCCTCGACCCTCTGCAGCCGCCCACCCCGCCGCAGGACCCCTGGCCAGCAGGGGTGGGGGGGTGGGGGGGTGGGGCGGTGGGGGGCGTAGGGGGGGTGGAGGGGCGTGGGGGCGGGGCCCCCGCCCGGCCCTCCAGCCTCGCAGCCCCGGCCGGCCGCACGCCAGGCCCCTCGGCCCGGGCTCTCCCCCACAGCCCCTTCTTAGTCCTCTGCCCTCCCGCCCGCAAGCCGGCAGCCCGCAGCCCTGCGCCGCGCCCCCAACGCCGCCCCCCAACGCCCAAGCCCAGGGCTGCCTGCCGGCGCCGGCCTCCACCGGCCTTGGGCGGCTTTCTCCAGCCAAGGCCGTGCGGGACCCTGGCACCTCGGGGCCGAGCCCAGGGGACGACCATCCCTCTGCCTGCACCTGGGCCCCGAGACACAGGCTCCGGGTGTCCCCGGACCCCGGGCCAGGCGGACGCCCACCCGCCCCACCCCGCCGGAGGCCTCCGTCTCCGCTGGCAGGCACCGCGGCCCCTCCCCCGCCGCCCTCCCTTCGCCCCCGAGGGCCAGGCGCCCTCCGTTCGCGCCGGCCGGCCGCGGTGGCCCCCGGCGCACAGCCACAAAAGAGCCGGGAGAAACCAGCGGAGCGAGGGAGCGAGGCACCTGCGCGCGCGCGACCCGCGCCCTGGGCCTCCGGGAGAGACCACCACCGGGGAAGAGCGGGCAGGCAGGCAGGCCCACAGCGCACACCAGGAGGCTGCCTGGGGCTGCGCCGCTCCTCCCGCGTGCGGGACCCCGGGCGGGGCTGGGACCCCACCGGCACTCCGCAGACCCTGGAGGCCTGCCCCGGGGTCCCACGGTGACTGCCACCGCCCGGGCACTGCCTCCTTAGCGGAGCCCAGCCCCGGGCACGACCGCACTCCGGTGGGGGAGCTGCCACTTCAACACAGCCTCAGCGCGTCTGTCCCAGTCCGTGACCCAGCCTGTGCGTCCCTCCTTCCTCCCCCCGCCCACCCCAACTCCCAACCCCTGTCTCTCTGGCTTCTGTCACCGCCAGGGAAGTGGCAGAGGCCCCGTGGAGCCACGGGCGGCGCCAAGGGGCCTCGCTGCGGGCAAGGAGTAACGCGCTGTCCACGCCCGCGGCCTCCTGAGGAGGCGGGGAGCAGGCGGGTGGCGCGGCGCTGGCTGAGCCGGCCAGGCCAGCGGGGAGAGGCTCGCGACCGGAGCGGCCCAGCAGCCTGGCGCGCGCTCACCATGCAGGCCGGGCGGCTGCTCTTGGGGCGCCGGGAGCCCGGTCCCAGCGTCTACGGCCATACCACCCTGAACGCGCCCGATCTCGTCTGATCTCGGAAGCTAAGCAGGGTCGGGCCTGGTTAGTACTTGGATGGGAGACCGCCTGGGAATACCGGGTGCTGTAGGCTTTTGCCCGCCACTCCTTTTGCGGCCGCCCCGCCCCTCGACCCTCTGCAGCCGCCCACCCCGCCGCAGGACCCCTGGCCAGCAGGGGTGGGGGGGTGGGGGGGTGGGGGGGTGGGGGGCGTAGGGGGGGTGGAGGGGCGTGGGGGCGGGGCCCCCGCCCGGCCCTCCAGCCTCGCAGCCCCGGCCGGCCGCACGCCAGGCCCCTCGGCCCGGGCTCCCCCCCACAGCCCCTTCTTAGTCCTCTGCCCTCCCGCCCGCAAGCCGGCAGCCCGCAGCCCTGCGCCGCGCCCCCAACGCCGCCCCCCAACGCCCAAGCCCAGGGCTGCCTGCCGGCGCCGGCCTCCACCGGCCTTGGGCGGCTTTCTCCAGCCAAGGCCGTGCGGGACCCTGGCACCTCGGGGCCGAGCCCAGGGGACGACCATCCCTCTGCCTGCACCTGGGCCCCGAGACACAGGCTCCGGGTGTCCCCGGACCCCGGGCCAGGCGGACGCCCACCCGCCCCACCCCGCCGGAGGCCTCCGTCTCCGCTGGCAGGCACCGCGGCCCCTCCCCCGCCGCCCTCCCTTCGCCCCCGAGGGCCAGGCGCCCTCCGTTCGCGCCGGCCGGCCGCGGTGGCCCCCGGCGCACAGCCACAAAAGAGCCGGGAGAAACCAGCGGAGGGAGGGAGCGAGGCACCTGCGCGCGCGCGACCCGCGCCCTGGGCCTCCGGGAGAGACCACCACCGGGGAAGAGCGGGCAGGCAGGCAGGCCACAGCGCACACCAGGAGGCTGCCTGGGGCTGCGCCGCTCCTCCCGCGTGCGGGACCCCGGGCGGGGCTGGGACCCCACCGGCACTCCGCAGACCCTGGAGGCCTGCCCCGGGGTCCCACGGTGACTGCCACCGCCCGGGCACTGCCTCCTTAGCGGAGCCCAGCCCCGGGCACGACCGCACTCCGGTGGGGGAGCTGCCACTTCAACACAGCCTCAGCGCGTCTGTCCCAGTCCGTGACCCAGCCTGTGCGTCCCTCCTTCCTCCCCCCGCCCACCCCAACTCCCAACCCCTGTCTCTCTGGCTTCTGTCACCGCCAGGGAAGTGGCAGAGGCCCCGTGGAGCCACGGGCGGCGCCAAGGGGCCTCGCTGCGGGCAAGGAGTAACGCGCTGTCCACGCCCGCGGCCTCCTGAGGAGGCGGGGAGCAGGCGGGTGGCGCGGCGCTGGCTGAGCCGGCCAGGCCAGCGGGGAGAGGCTCGCGACCGGAGCGGCCCAGCAGCCTGGCGCGCGCCTCACCATGCAGGCCGGGCGGCTGCTCTTGGGGCGCCGGGAGCCCGGTCCCAGCGTCTACGGCCATACCACCCTGAACGCGCCCGATCTCGTCTGATCTCGGAAGCTAAGCAGGGTCGGGCCTGGTTAGTACTTGGATGGGAGACCGCCTGGGAATACCGGGTGCTGTAGGCTTTTGCCCGCCACTCCTTTTGCGGCCGCCCCGCCCCTCGACCCTCTGCAGCCGCCCACCCCGCCGCAGGACCCCTGGCCAGCAGGGGTGGGGGGGTGGGGGGCGTAGGGGGGGTGGAGGGGCGTGGGGGCGGGGCCCCGCCCGGCCCTCCAGCCTCGCAGCCCCGGCCGGCCGCACGCCAGGCCCCTCGGCCCGGGCTCCCCCCCACAGCCCCTTCTTAGTCCTCTGCCCTCCCGCCCGCAAGCCGGCAGCCCGCAGCCCTGCGCCGCGCCCCCAACGCCGCCCCCCAACGCCCAAGCCCAGGGCTGCCTGCCGGCGCCGGCCTCCACCGGCCTTGGGCGGCTTTCTCCAGCCAAGGCCGTGCGGGACCCTGGCACCTCGGGGCCGAGCCCAGGGGACGACCATCCCTCTGCCTGCACCTGGGCCCCGAGACACAGGCTCCGGGTGTCCCCGGACCCCGGGCCAGGCGGACGCCCACCCGCCCCACCCCGCCGGAGGCCTCCGTCTCCGCTGGCAGGCACCGCGGCCCCTCCCCCGCCGCCCTCCCTTCGCCCCCGAGGGCCAGGCGCCCTCCGTTCGCGCCGGCCGGCCGCGGTGGCCCCCGGCGCACAGCCACAAAAGAGCCGGGAGAAACCAGCGGAGGGAGGGAGCGAGGCACCTGCGCGCGCGCGACCCGCGCCCTGGGCCTCCGGGAGAGACCACCACCGGGGAAGAGCGGGCAGGCAGGCAGGCCCACAGCGCACACCAGGAGGCTGCCTGGGGCTGCGCCGCTCCTCCCGCGTGCGGGACCCCGGGCGGGGCTGGGACCCCACCGGCACTCCGCAGACCCTGGAGGCCTGCCCCGGGGTCCCACGGTGACTGCCACCGCCCGGGCACTGCCTCCTTAGCGGAGCCCAGCCCCGGGCACGACCGCACTCCGGTGGGGGAGCTGCCACTTCAACACAGCCTCAGCGCGTCTGTCCCAGTCCATGACCCAGCCTGTGCGTCCCTCCTTCCTCCCCCCGCCCACCCCAACTCCCAACCCCTGTCTCTCTGGCTTCTGTCACCGCCAGGGAAGTGGCAGAGGCCCCGTGGAGCCACGGGCGGCGCCAAGGGGCCTCGCTGCGGGCAAGGAGTAACGCGCTGTCCACGCCCGCGGCCTCCTGAGGAGGCGGGGAGCAGGCGGGTGGCGCGGCGCTGGCTGAGCCGGCCAGGCCAGCGGGGAGAGGCTCGCGACCGGAGCGGCCCAGCAGCCTGGCGCGCGCTCACCATGCAGGCCGGGCGGCTGCTCTTGGGGCGCCGGGAGCCCGGTCCCAGCGTCTACGGCCATACCACCCTGAACGCGCCCGATCTCGTCTGATCTCGGAAGCTAAGCAGGGTCGGGCCTGGTTAGTACTTGGATGGGAGACCGCCTGGGAATACCGGGTGCTGTAGGCTTTTGCCCGCCACTCCTTTTGCGGCCGCCCCGCCCCTCGACCCTCTGCAGCCGCCCACCCCGCCGCAGGACCCCTGGCCAGCAGGGGTGGGGGGGTGGGGGGGTGGGGGGGTGGGGGGCGTAGGGGGGTGGAGGGGCGTGGGGGCGGGGCCCCCGCCCGGCCCTCCAGCCTCGCAGCCCCGGCCGGCCGCACGCCAGGCCCCTCGGCCCGGGCTCCCCCCACAGCCCCTTCTTAGTCCTCTGCCCTCCCGCCCGCAAGCCGGCAGCCCGCAGCCCTGCGCCGCGCCCCCAACGCCGCCCCCCAACGCCCAAGCCCAGGGCTGCCTGCCGGCGCCGGCCTCCACCGGCCTTGGGCGGCTTTCTCCAGCCAAGGCCGTGCGGGACCCTGGCACCTCGGGGCCGAGCCCAGGGGACGACCATCCCTCTGCCTGCACCTGGGCCCCGAGACACAGGCTCCGGGTGTCCCCGGACCCCGGGCCAGGCGGACGCCCACCCGCCCCACCCCGCCGGAGGCCTCCGTCTCCGCTGGCAGGCACCGCGGCCCCTCCCCCGCCGCCCTCCCTTCGCCCCCGAGGGCCAGGCGCCCTCCGTTCGCGCCGGCCGGCCGCGGTGGCCCCCGGCGCACAGCCACAAAAGAGCCGGGAGAAACCAGCGGAGGGAGGGAGCGAGGCACCTGCGCGCGCGCGACCCGCGCCCTGGGCCTCCGGGAGAGACCACCACCGGGGAAGAGCGGGCAGGCAGGCAGGCCCACAGCGCACACCAGGAGGCTGCCTGGGGCTGCGCCGCTCCTCCCGCGTGCGGGACCCCGGGCGGGGCTGGGACCCCACCGGCACTCCGCAGACCCTGGAGGCCTGCCCCGGGGTCCCACGGTGACTGCCACCGCCCGGGCACTGCCTCCTTAGCGGAGCCCAGCCCCGGGCACGACCGCACTCCGGTGGGGGAGCTGCCACTTCAACACAGCCTCAGCGCGTCTGTCCCAGTCCGTGACCCAGCCTGTGCGTCCCTCCTTCCTCCCCCCGCCCACCCCAACTCCCAACCCCTGTCTCTCTGGCTTCTGTCACCGCCAGGGAAGTGGCAGAGGCCCCGTGGAGCCACGGGCGGCGCCAAGGGGCCTCGCTGCGGGCAAGGAGTAACGCGCTGTCCACGCCCGCGGCCTCCTGAGGAGGCGGGGAGCAGGCGGGTGGCGCGGCGCTGGCTGAGCCGGCCAGGCCAGCGGGGAGAGGCTCGCGACCGGAGCGGCCCAGCAGCCTGGCGCGCGCTCACCATGCAGGCCGGGCGGCTGCTCTTGGGGCGCCGGGAGCCCGGTCCCAGCGTCTACGGCCATACCACCCTGAACGCGCCCGATCTCGTCTGATCTCGGAAGCTAAGCAGGGTCGGGCCTGGTTAGTACTTGGATGGGAGACCGCCTGGGAATACCGGGTGCTGTAGGCTTTTGCCCGCCACTCCTTTTGCGGCCGCCCCGCCCCTCGACCCTCTGCAGCCGCCCACCCCGCCGCAGGACCCCTGGCCAGCAGGGGTGGGGGGGTGGGGGGGTGGGGGGGTGGGGGGCGTAGGGGGGGTGGAGGGGCGTGGGGGCGGGGCCCCCGCCCGGCCCTCCAGCCTCGCAGCCCCGGCCGGCCGCACGCCAGGCCCCTCGGCCCGGGCTCCCCCCCACAGCCCCTTCTTAGTCCTCTGCCCTCCCGCCCGCAAGCCGGCAGCCCGCAGCCCTGCGCCGCGCCCCCAACGCCGCCCCCCAACGCCCAAGCCCAGGGCTGCCTGCCGGCGCCGGCCTCCACCGGCCTTGGGCGGCTTTCTCCAGCCAAGGCCGTGCGGGACCCTGGCACCTCGGGGCCGAGCCCAGGGGACGACCATCCCTCTGCCTGCACCTGGGCCCCGAGACACAGGCTCCGGGTGTCCCCGGACCCCGGGCCAGGCGGACGCCCACCCGCCCCACCCCGCCGGAGGCCTCCGTCTCCGCTGGCAGGCACCGCGGCCCCTCCCCCGCCGCCCTCCCTTCGCCCCCGAGGGCCAGGCGCCCTCCGTTCGCGCCGGCCGGCCGCGGTGGCCCCCGGCGCACAGCCACAAAAGAGCCGGGAGAAACCAGCGGAGCGAGGGAGCGAGGCACCTGCGCGCGCGCGACCCGCGCCCTGGGCCTCCGGGAGAGACCACCACCGGGGAAGAGCGGGCAGGCAGGCAGGCCCACAGCGCACACCAGGAGGCTGCCTGGGGCTGCGCCGCTCCTCCCGCGTGCGGGACCCCGGGCGGGGCTGGGACCCCACCGGCACTCCGCAGACCCTGGAGGCCTGCCCCGGGGTCCCACGGTGACTGCCACCGCCCGGGCACTGCCTCCTTAGCGGAGCCCAGCCCCGGGCACGACCGCACTCCGGTGGGGGAGCTGCCACTTCAACACAGCCTCAGCGCGTCTGTCCCAGTCCGTGACCCAGCCTGTGCGTCCCTCCTTCCTCCCCCCGCCCACCCCAACTCCCAACCCCTGTCTCTCTGGCTTCTGTCACCGCCAGGGAAGTGGCAGAGGCCCCGTGGAGCCACGGGCGGCGCCAAGGGGCCTCGCTGCGGGCAAGGAGTAACGCGCTGTCCACGCCCGCGGCCTCCTGAGGAGGCGGGGAGCAGGCGGGTGGCGCGGCGCTGGCTGAGCCGGCCAGGCCAGCGGGGAGAGGCTCGCGACCGGAGCGGCCCAGCAGCCTGGCGCGCGCTCACCATGCAGGCCGGGCGGCTGCTCTTGGGGCGCCGGGAGCCCGGTCCCAGCGTCTACGGCCATACCACCCTGAACGCGCCCGATCTCGTCTGATCTCGGAAGCTAAGCAGGGTCGGGCCTGGTTAGTACTTGGATGGGAGACCGCCTGGGAATACCGGGTGCTGTAGGCTTTTGCCCGCCACTCCTTTTGCGGCCGCCCCGCCCCTCGACCCTCTGCAGCCGCCCACCCCGCCGCAGGACCCCTGGCCAGCAGGGGTGGGGGGGTGGGGGGGTGGGGGGCGTAGGGGGGGTGGAGGGGCGTGGGGGCGGGGCCCCCGCCCGGCCCTCCAGCCTCGCAGCCCCGGCCGGCCGCACGCCAGGCCCCTCGGCCCGGGCTCCCCCCCACAGCCCCTTCTTAGTCCTCTGCCCTCCCGCCCGCAAGCCGGCAGCCCGCAGCCCTGCGCCGCGCCCCCAACGCCGCCCCCCAACGCCCAAGCCCAGGGCTGCCTGCCGGCGCCGGCCTCCACCGGCCTTGGGCGGCTTTCTCCAGCCAAGGCCGTGCGGGACCCTGGCACCTCGGGGCCGAGCCCAGGGGACGACCATCCCTCTGCCTGCACCTGGGCCCCGAGACACAGGCTCCGGGTGTCCCCGGACCCCGGGCCAGGCGGACGCCCACCCGCCCCACCCCGCCGGAGGCCTCCGTCTCCGCTGGCAGGCACCGCGGCCCCTCCCCCGCCGCCCTCCCTTCGCCCCCGAGGGCCAGGCGCCCTCCGTTCGCGCCGGCCGGCCGCGGTGGCCCCCGGCGCACAGCCACAAAAGAGCCGGGAGAAACCAGCGGAGGGAGGGAGCGAGGCACCTGCGCGCGCGCGACCCGCGCCCTGGGCCTCCGGGAGAGACCACCACCGGGGAAGAGCGGGCAGGCAGGCAGGCCCACAGCGCACACCAGGAGGCTGCCTGGGGCTGCGCCGCTCCTCCCGCGTGCGGGACCCCGGGCGGGGCTGGGACCCCACCGGCACTCCGCAGACCCTGGAGGCCTGCCCCGGGGTCCCACGGTGACTGCCACCGCCCGGGCACTGCCTCCTTAGCGGAGCCCAGCCCCGGGCACGACCGCACTCCGGTGGGGGAGCTGCCACTTCAACACAGCCTCAGCGCGTCTGTCCCAGTCCGTGACCCAGCCTGTGCGTCCCTCCTTCCTCCCCCCGCCCACCCCAACTCCCAACCCCTGTCTCTCTGGCTTCTGTCACCGCCAGGGAAGTGGCAGAGGCCCCGTGGAGCCACGGGCGGCGCCAAGGGGCCTCGCTGCGGGCAAGGAGTAACGCGCTGTCCACGCCCGCGGCCTCCTGAGGAGGCGGGGAGCAGGCGGGTGGCGCGGCGCTGGCTGAGCCGGCCAGGCCAGCGGGGAGAGGCTCGCGACCGGAGCGGCCCAGCAGCCTGGCGCGCGCTCACCATGCAGGCCGGGCGGCTGCTCTTGGGGCGCCGGGAGCCCGGTCCCAGCGTCTACGGCCATACCACCCTGAACGCGCCCGATCTCGTCTGATCTCGGAAGCTAAGCAGGGTCGGGCCTGGTTAGTACTTGGATGGGAGACCGCCTGGGAATACCGGGTGCTGTAGGCTTTTGCCCGCCACTCCTTTTGCGGCCGCCCCGCCCCTCGACCCTCTGCAGCCGCCCACCCCGCCGCAGGACCCCTGGCCAGCAGGGGTGGGGGGGTGGGGGGGTGGGGGGCGTAGGGGGGGTGGAGGGGCGTGGGGGCGGGGCCCCCGCCCGGCCCTCCAGCCTCGCAGCCCCGGCCGGCCGCACGCCAGGCCCCTCGGCCCGGGCTCCCCCCCACAGCCCCTTCTTAGTCCTCTGCCCTCCCGCCCGCAAGCCGGCAGCCCGCAGCCCTGCGCCGCGCCCCCAACGCCGCCCCCCAACGCCCAAGCCCAGGGCTGCCTGCCGGCGCCGGCCTCCACCGGCCTTGGGCGGCTTTCTCCAGCCAAGGCCGTGCGGGACCCTGGCACCTCGGGGCCGAGCCCAGGGGACGACCATCCCTCTGCCTGCACCTGGGCCCCGAGACACAGGCTCCGGGTGTCCCCGGACCCCGGGCCAGGCGGACGCCCACCCGCCCCACCCCGCCGGAGGCCTCCGTCTCCGCTGGCAGGCACCGCGGCCCCTCCCCCGCCGCCCTCCCTTCGCCCCCGAGGGCCAGGCGCCCTCCGTTCGCGCCGGCCGGCCGCGGTGGCCCCCGGCGCACAGCCACAAAAGAGCCGGGAGAAACCAGCGGAGCGAGGGAGCGAGGCACCTGCGCGCGCGCGACCCGCGCCCTGGGCCTCCGGGAGAGACCACCACCGGGGAAGAGCGGGCAGGCAGGCAGGCCCACAGCGCACACCAGGAGGCTGCCTGGGGCTGCGCCGCTCCTCCCGCGTGCGGGACCCCGGGCGGGGCTGGGACCCCACCGGCACTCCGCAGACCCTGGAGGCCTGCCCCGGGGTCCCACGGTGACTGCCACCGCCCGGGCACTGCCTCCTTAGCGGAGCCCAGCCCCGGGCACGACCGCACTCCGGTGGGGGAGCTGCCACTTCAACACAGCCTCAGCGCGTCTGTCCCAGTCCGTGACCCAGCCTGTGCGTCCCTCCTTCCTCCCCCCGCCCACCCCAACTCCCAACCCCTGTCTCTCTGGCTTCTGTCACCGCCAGGGAAGTGGCAGAGGCCCCGTGGAGCCACGGGCGGCGCCAAGGGGCCTCGCTGCGGGCAAGGAGTAACGCGCTGTCCACGCCCGCGGCCTCCTGAGGAGGCGGGGAGCAGGCGGGTGGCGCGGCGCTGGCTGAGCCGGCCAGGCCAGCGGGGAGAGGCTCGCGACCGGAGCGGCCCAGCAGCCTGGCGCGCGCTCACCATGCAGGCCGGGCGGCTGCTCTTGGGGCGCCGGGAGCCCGGTCCCAGCGTCTACGGCCATACCACCCTGAACGCGCCCGATCTCGTCTGATCTCGGAAGCTAAGCAGGGTCGGGCCTGGTTAGTACTTGGATGGGAGACCGCCTGGGAATACCGGGTGCTGTAGGCTTTTGCCCGCCACTCCTTTTGCGGCCGCCCCGCCCCTCGACCCTCTGCAGCCGCCCACCCCGCCGCAGGACCCCTGGCCAGCAGGGGTGGGGGGGTGGGGGGGTGGGGGGCGTAGGGGGGGTGGAGGGGCGTGGGGGCGGGGCCCCCGCCCGGCCCTCCAGCCTCGCAGCCCCGGCCGGCCGCACGCCAGGCCCCTCGGCCCGGGCTCCCCCCCACAGCCCCTTCTTAGTCCTCTGCCCTCCCGCCCGCAAGCCGGCAGCCCGCAGCCCTGCGCCGCGCCCCCAACGCCGCCCCCCAACGCCCAAGCCCAGGGCTGCCTGCCGGCGCCGGCCTCCACCGGCCTTGGGCGGCTTTCTCCAGCCAAGGCCGTGCGGGACCCTGGCACCTCGGGGCCGAGCCCAGGGGACGACCATCCCTCTGCCTGCACCTGGGCCCCGAGACACAGGCTCCGGGTGTCCCCGGACCCCGGGCCAGGCGGACGCCCACCCGCCCCACCCCGCCGGAGGCCTCCGTCTCCGCTGGCAGGCACCGCGGCCCCTCCCCCGCCGCCCTCCCTTCGCCCCCGAGGGCCAGGCGCCCTCCGTTCGCGCCGGCCGGCCGCGGTGGCCCCCGGCGCACAGCCACAAAAGAGCCGGGAGAAACCAGCGGAGGGAGGGAGCGAGGCACCTGCGCGCGCGCGACCCGCGCCCTGGGCCTCCGGGAGAGACCACCACCGGGGAAGAGCGGGCAGGCAGGCAGGCCCACAGCGCACACCAGGAGGCTGCCTGGGGCTGCGCCGCTCCTCCCGCGTGCGGGACCCCGGGCGGGGCTGGGACCCCACCGGCACTCCGCAGACCCTGGAGGCCTGCCCCGGGGTCCCACGGTGACTGCCACCGCCCGGGCACTGCCTCCTTAGCGGAGCCCAGCCCCGGGCACGACCGCACTCCGGTGGGGGAGCTGCCACTTCAACACAGCCTCAGCGCGTCTGTCCCAGTCCGTGACCCAGCCTGTGCGTCCCTCCTTCCTCCCCCCGCCCACCCCAACTCCCAACCCCTGTCTCTCTGGCTTCTGTCACCGCCAGGGAAGTGGCAGAGGCCCCGTGGAGCCACGGGCGGCGCCAAGGGGCCTCGCTGCGGGCAAGGAGTAACGCGCTGTCCACGCCCGCGGCCTCCTGAGGAGGCGGGGAGCAGGCGGGTGGCGCGGCGCTGGCTGAGCCGGCCAGGCCAGCGGGGAGAGGCTCGCGACCGGAGCGGCCCAGCAGCCTGGCGCGCGCTCACCATGCAGGCCGGGCGGCTGCTCTTGGGGCGCCGGGAGCCCGGTCCCAGCGTCTACGGCCATACCACCCTGAACGCGCCCGATCTCGTCTGATCTCGGAAGCTAAGCAGGGTCGGGCCTGGTTAGTACTTGGATGGGAGACCGCCTGGGAATACCGGGTGCTGTAGGCTTTTGCCCGCCACTCCTTTTGCGGCCGCCCCGCCCCTCGACCCTCTGCAGCCGCCCACCCCGCCGCAGGACCCCTGGCCAGCAGGGGTGGGGGGGTGGGGGGGTGGGGGGCGTAGGGGGGGTGGAGGGGCGTGGGGGCGGGGCCCCCGCCCGGCCCTCCAGCCTCGCAGCCCCGGCCGGCCGCACGCCAGGCCCCTCGGCCCGGGCTCCCCCCCACAGCCCCTTCTTAGTCCTCTGCCCTCCCGCCCGCAAGCCGGCAGCCCGCAGCCCTGCGCCGCGCCCCCAACGCCGCCCCCCAACGCCCAAGCCCAGGGCTGCCTGCCGGCGCCGGCCTCCACCGGCCTTGGGCGGCTTTCTCCAGCCAAGGCCGTGCGGGACCCTGGCACCTCGGGGCCGAGCCCAGGGGACGACCATCCCTCTGCCTGCACCTGGGCCCCGAGACACAGGCTCCGGGTGTCCCCGGACCCCGGGCCAGGCGGACGCCCACCCGCCCCACCCCGCCGGAGGCCTCCGTCTCCGCTGGCAGGCACCGCGGCCCCTCCCCCGCCGCCCTCCCTTCGCCCCCGAGGGCCAGGCGCCCTCCGTTCGCGCCGGCCGGCCGCGGTGGCCCCCGGCGCACAGCCACAAAAGAGCCGGGAGAAACCAGCGGAGCGAGGGAGCGAGGCACCTGCGCGCGCGCGACCCGCGCCCTGGGCCTCCGGGAGAGACCACCACCGGGGAAGAGCGGGCAGGCAGGCAGGCCCACAGCGCACACCAGGAGGCTGCCTGGGGCTGCGCCGCTCCTCCCGCGTGCGGGACCCCGGGCGGGGCTGGGACCCCACCGGCACTCCGCAGACCCTGGAGGCCTGCCCCGGGGTCCCACGGTGACTGCCACCGCCCGGGCACTGCCTCCTTAGCGGAGCCCAGCCCCGGGCACGACCGCACTCCGGTGGGGGAGCTGCCACTTCAACACAGCCTCAGCGCGTCTGTCCCAGTCCGTGACCCAGCCTGTGCGTCCCTCCTTCCTCCCCCCGCCCACCCCAACTCCCAACCCCTGTCTCTCTGGCTTCTGTCACCGCCAGGGAAGTGGCAGAGGCCCCGTGGAGCCACGGGCGGCGCCAAGGGGCCTCGCTGCGGGCAAGGAGTAACGCGCTGTCCACGCCCGCGGCCTCCTGAGGAGGCGGGGAGCAGGCGGGTGGCGCGGCGCTGGCTGAGCCGGCCAGGCCAGCGGGGAGAGGCTCGCGACCGGAGCGGCCCAGCAGCCTGGCGCGCGCTCACCATGCAGGCCGGGCGGCTGCTCTTGGGGCCGCCGGGAGCCCGGTCCCAGCGTCTACGGCCATACCACCCTGAACGCGCCCGATCTCGTCTGATCTCGGAAGCTAAGCAGGGTCGGGCCTGGTTAGTACTTGGATGGGAGACCGCCTGGGAATACCGGGGCTGTAGGCTTTTGCCCGCCACTCCTTTTGCGGCCGCCCCGCCCCTCGACCCTCTGCAGGCCGCCCACCCCGCCGCAGGACCCCTGGCCAGCAGGGGTGGGGGGGTGGGGGGGGTGGGGGGCGTAGGGGGGGTGGAGGGGCGTGGGGGCGGGGCCCCCGCCCGGCCCTCCAGCCTCGCAGCCCCGGCCGGCCGCACGCCAGGCCCCTCGGCCCGGGCTCCCCCCCACAGCCCCTTCTAGTCCTCTGCCCTCCCGCCCGCAAGCCGGCAGCCCGCAGCCCTGCGCCGCGCCCCCAACGCCGCCCCCCAACGCCCAAGCCCAGGGCTGCCTGCCGGCGCCGGCCTCCACCGGCCTTGGGCGGCTTTCTCCAGCCAAGGCCGTGCGGGACCCTGGCACCTCGGGGCCGAGCCCAGGGGACGACCATCCCTCTGCCTGCACCTGGCCCCCGAGACACAGGCTCCGGGTGTCCCCGGACCCCGGGCCAGGCGGACGCCCACCCGCCCCACCCCGCCGGAGGCCTCCGTCTCCGCTGGCAGGCACCGCGGCCCCTCCCCCGCCGCCCTCCCTTCGCCCCCGAGGGCCAGGCGCCCTCCGTTCGCGCCGGCCGGCCGCGGTGGCCCCCGGCGCACAGCCACAAAAGAGCCGGGAGAAACCAGCGGAGCGAGGGAGCGAGGCACCTGCGCGCGCGCGACCCGCGCCCTGGGCCTCCGGGAGAGACCACCACCGGGGAAGAGCGGGCAGGCAGGCAGGCCCACAGCGCACACCAGGAGGCTGCCTGGGGCTGCGCCGCTCCTCCCGCGTGCGGGACCCCGGGCGGGGCTGGGACCCCACCGGCACTCCGCAGACCCTGGAGGCCTGCCCCGGGGTCCCACGGTGACTGCCACCGCCCGGGCACTGCCTCCTTAGCGGAGCCCAGCCCCGGGCACGACCGCACTCCGGTGGGGGAGCTGCCACTTCAACACAGCCTCAGCGCGTCTGTCCCAGTCCGTGACCCAGCCTGTGCGTCCCTCCTTCCTCCCCCCGCCCACCCCAACTCCCAACCCCTGTCTCTCTGGCTTCTGTCACCGCCAGGGAAGTGGCAGAGGCCCCGTGGAGCCACGGGCGGCGCCAAGGGGCCTCGCTGCGGGCAAGGAGTAACGCGCTGTCCACGCCCGCGGCCTCCTGAGGAGGCGGGGAGCAGGCGGGTGGCGCGGCGCTGGCTGAGCCGGCCAGGCCAGCGGGGAGAGGCTCGCGACCGGAGCGGCCCAGCAGCCTGGCGCGCGCTCACCATGCAGGCCGGGCGGCTGCTCTTGGGGCGCCGGGAGCCCGGTCCCAGCGTCTACGGCCATACCACCCTGAACGCGCCCGATCTCGTCTGATCTCGGAAGCTAAGCAGGGTCGGGCCTGGTTAGTACTTGGATGGGAGACCGCCTGGGAATACCGGGTGCTGTAGGCTTTTGCCCGCCACTCCTTTTGCGGCCGCCCCGCCCCTCGACCCTCTGCAGCCGCCCACCCCGCCGCAGGACCCCTGGCCAGCAGGGGTGGGGGGGTGGGGGGGTGGGGGGGTGGGGGGGTGGAGGGGCGTGGGGGCGGGGCCCCCGCCCGGCCCTCCAGCCTCGCAGCCCCGGCCGGCCGCACGCCAGGCCCCTCGGCCCGGGCTCCCCCCCACAGCCCCTTCTTAGTCCTCTGCCCTCCCGCCCGCAAGCCGGCAGCCCGCAGCCCTGCGCCGCGCCCCCAACGCCGCCCCCCAACGCCCAAGCCCAGGGCTGCCTGCCGGCGCCGGCCTCCACCGGCCTTGGGCGGCTTTCTCCAGCCAAGGCCGTGCGGGACCCTGGCACCTCGGGGCCGAGCCCAGGGGACGACCATCCCTCTGCCTGCACCTGGGCCCCGAGACACAGGCTCCGGGTGTCCCCGGACCCCGGGCCAGGCGGACGCCCACCCGCCCCACCCCGCCGGAGGCCTCCGTCTCCGCTGGCAGGCACCGCGGCCCCTCCCCCGCCGCCCTCCCTTCGCCCCCGAGGGCCAGGCGCCCTCCGTTCGCGCCGGCCGGCCGCGGTGGCCCCCGGCGCACAGCCACAAAAGAGCCGGGAGAAACCAGCGGAGGGAGGGAGCGAGGCACCTGCGCGCGCGCGACCCGCGCCCTGGGCCTCCGGGAGAGACCACCACCGGGGAAGAGCGGGCAGGCAGGCAGGCCCACAGCGCACACCAGGAGGCTGCCTGGGGCTGCGCCGCTCCTCCCGCGTGCGGGACCCCGGGCGGGGCTGGGACCCCACCGGCACTCCGCAGACCCTGGAGGCCTGCCCCGGGGTCCCACGGTGACTGCCACCGCCCGGGCACTGCCTCCTTAGCGGAGCCCAGCCCCGGGCACGACCGCACTCCGGTGGGGGAGCTGCCACTTCAACACAGCCTCAGCGCGTCTGTCCCAGTCCGTGACCCAGCCTGTGCGTCCCTCCTTCCTCCCCCCGCCCACCCCAACTCCCAACCCCTGTCTCTCTGGCTTCTGTCACCGCCAGGGAAGTGGCAGAGGCCCCGTGGAGCCACGGGCGGCGCCAAGGGGCCTCGCTGCGGGCAAGGAGTAACGCGCTGTCCACGCCCGCGGCCTCCTGAGGAGGCGGGGAGCAGGCGGGTGGCGCGGCGCTGGCTGAGCCGGCCAGGCCAGCGGGGAGAGGCTCGCGACCGGAGCGGCCCAGCAGCCTGGCGCGCGCTCACCATGCAGGCCGGGCGGCTGCTCTTGGGGCGCCGGGAGCCCGGTCCCAGCGTCTACGGCCATACCACCCTGAACGCGCCCGATCTCGTCTGATCTCGGAAGCTAAGCAGGGTCGGGCCTGGTTAGTACTTGGATGGGAGACCGCCTGGGAATACCGGGTGCTGTAGGCTTTTGCCCGCCACTCCTTTTGCGGCCGCCCCGCCCCTCGACCCTCTGCAGCCGCCCACCCCGCCGCAGGACCCCTGGCCAGCAGGGGTGGGGGGGTGGGGGGGTGGGGGGGTGGGGGGGTGGGGGGGTGGGGGGCGTAGGGGGGGTGGAGGGGCGTGGGGGCGGGGCCCCCGCCCGGCCCTCCAGCCTCGCAGCCCCGGCCGGCCGCACGCCAGGCCCCTCGGCCCGGGCTCCCCCCCACAGCCCCTTCTTAGTCCTCTGCCCTCCCGCCCGCAAGCCGGCAGCCCGCAGCCCTGCGCCGCGCCCCCAACGCCGCCCCCCAACGCCCAAGCCCAGGGCTGCCTGCCGGCGCCGGCCTCCACCGGCCTTGGGCGGCTTTCTCCAGCCAAGGCCGTGCGGGACCCTGGCACCTCGGGGCCGAGCCCAGGGGACGACCATCCCTCTGCCTGCACCTGGGCCCCGAGACACAGGCTCCGGGTGTCCCCGGACCCCGGGCCAGGCGGACGCCCACCCGCCCCACCCCGCCGGAGGCCTCCGTCTCCGCTGGCAGGCACCGCGGCCCCTCCCCCGCCGCCCTCCCTTCGCCCCCGAGGGCCAGGCGCCCTCCGTTCGCGCCGGCCGGCCGCGGTGGCCCCCGGCGCACAGCCACAAAAGAGCCGGGAGAAACCAGCGGAGGGAGGGAGCGAGGCACCTGCGCGCGCGCGACCCGCGCCCTGGGCCTCCGGGAGAGACCACCACCGGGGAAGAGCGGGCAGGCAGGCAGGCCCACAGCGCACACCAGGAGGCTGCCTGGGGCTGCGCCGCTCCTCCCGCGTGCGGGACCCCGGGCGGGGCTGGGACCCCACCGGCACTCCGCAGACCCTGGAGGCCTGCCCCGGGGTCCCACGGTGACTGCCACCGCCCGGGCACTGCCTCCTTAGCGGAGCCCAGCCCCGGGCACGACCGCACTCCGGTGGGGGAGCTGCCACTTCAACACAGCCTCAGCGCGTCTGTCCCAGTCCGTGACCCAGCCTGTGCGTCCCTCCTTCCTCCCCCCGCCCACCCCAACTCCCAACCCCTGTCTCTCTGGCTTCTGTCACCGCCAGGGAAGTGGCAGAGGCCCCGTGGAGCCACGGGCGGCGCCAAGGGGCCTCGCTGCGGGCAAGGAGTAACGCGCTGTCCACGCCCGCGGCCTCCTGAGGAGGCGGGGAGCAGGCGGGTGGCGCGGCGCTGGCTGAGCCGGCCAGGCCAGCGGGGAGAGGCTCGCGACCGGAGCGGCCCAGCAGCCTGGCGCGCGCTCACCATGCAGGCCGGGCGGCTGCTCTTGGGGCGCCGGGAGCCCGGTCCCAGCGTCTACGGCCATACCACCCTGAACGCGCCCGATCTCGTCTGATCTCGGAAGCTAAGCAGGGTCGGGCCTGGTTAGTACTTGGATGGGAGACCGCCTGGGAATACCGGGTGCTGTAGGCTTTTGCCCGCCACTCCTTTTGCGGCCGCCCCGCCCCTCGACCCTCTGCAGCCGCCCACCCCGCCGCAGGACCCCTGGCCAGCAGGGGTGGGGGGGTGGGGGGGTGGGGGGCGTAGGGGGGGTGGAGGGGCGTGGGGGCGGGGCCCCCGCCCGGCCCTCCAGCCTCGCAGCCCCGGCCGGCCGCACGCCAGGCCCCTCGGCCCGGGCTCCCCCCCACAGCCCCTTCTTAGTCCTCTGCCCTCCCGCCCGCAAGCCGGCAGCCCGCAGCCCTGCGCCGCGCCCCCAACGCCGCCCCCCAACGCCCAAGCCCAGGGCTGCCTGCCGGCGCCGGCCTCCACCGGCCTTGGGCGGCTTTCTCCAGCCAAGGCCGTGCGGGACCCTGGCACCTCGGGGCCGAGCCCAGGGGACGACCATCCCTCTGCCTGCACCTGGGCCCCGAGACACAGGCTCCGGGTGTCCCCGGACCCCGGGCCAGGCGGACGCCCACCCGCCCCACCCCGCCGGAGGCCTCCGTCTCCGCTGGCAGGCACCGCGGCCCCTCCCCCGCCGCCCTCCCTTCGCCCCCGAGGGCCAGGCGCCCTCCGTTCGCGCCGGCCGGCCGCGGTGGCCCCCGGCGCACAGCCACAAAAGAGCCGGGAGAAACCAGCGGAGCGAGGGAGCGAGGCACCTGCGCGCGCGCGACCCGCGCCCTGGGCCTCCGGGAGAGACCACCACCGGGGAAGAGCGGGCAGGCAGGCAGGCCCACAGCGCACACCAGGAGGCTGCCTGGGGCTGCGCCGCTCCTCCCGCGTGCGGGACCCCGGGCGGGGCTGGGACCCCACCGGCACTCCGCAGACCCTGGAGGCCTGCCCCGGGGTCCCACGGTGACTGCCACCGCCCGGGCACTGCCTCCTTAGCGGAGCCCAGCCCCGGGCACGACCGCACTCCGGTGGGGGAGCTGCCACTTCAACACAGCCTCAGCGCGTCTGTCCCAGTCCGTGACCCAGCCTGTGCGTCCCTCCTTCCTCCCCCCGCCCACCCCAACTCCCAACCCCTGTCTCTCTGGCTTCTGTCACCGCCAGGGAAGTGGCAGAGGCCCCGTGGAGCCACGGGCGGCGCCAAGGGGCCTCGCTGCGGGCAAGGAGTAACGCGCTGTCCACGCCCGCGGCCTCCTGAGGAGGCGGGGAGCAGGCGGGTGGCGCGGCGCTGGCTGAGCCGGCCAGGCCAGCGGGGAGAGGCTCGCGACCGGAGCGGCCCAGCAGCCTGGCGCGCGCTCACCATGCAGGCCGGGCGGCTGCTCTTGGGGCGCCGGGAGCCCGGTCCCAGCGTCTACGGCCATACCACCCTGAACGCGCCCGATCTCGTCTGATCTCGGAAGCTAAGCAGGGTCGGGCCTGGTTAGTACTTGGATGGGAGACCGCCTGGGAATACCGGGTGCTGTAGGCTTTTGCCCGCCACTCCTTTTGCGGCCGCCCCGCCCCTCGACCCTCTGCAGCCGCCCACCCCGCCGCAGGACCCCTGGCCAGCAGGGGTGGGGGGGTGGGGGGGTGGGGGGGTGGGGGGCGTAGGGGGGGTGGAGGGGCGTGGGGGCGGGGCCCCCGCCCGGCCCTCCAGCCTCGCAGCCCCGGCCGGCCGCACGCCAGGCCCCTCGGCCCGGGCTCCCCCCCACAGCCCCTTCTTAGTCCTCTGCCCTCCCGCCCGCAAGCCGGCAGCCCGCAGCCCTGCGCCGCGCCCCCAACGCCGCCCCCCAACGCCCAAGCCCAGGGCTGCCTGCCGGCGCCGGCCTCCACCGGCCTTGGGCGGCTTTCTCCAGCCAAGGCCGTGCGGGACCCTGGCACCTCGGGGCCGAGCCCAGGGGACGACCATCCCTCTGCCTGCACCTGGGCCCCGAGACACAGGCTCCGGGTGTCCCCGGACCCCGGGCCAGGCGGACGCCCACCCGCCCCACCCCGCCGGAGGCCTCCGTCTCCGCTGGCAGGCACCGCGGCCCCTCCCCCGCCGCCCTCCCTTCGCCCCCGAGGGCCAGGCGCCCTCCGTTCGCGCCGGCCGGCCGCGGTGGCCCCCGGCGCACAGCCACAAAAGAGCCGGGAGAAACCAGCGGAGGGAGGGAGCGAGGCACCTGCGCGCGCGCGACCCGCGCCCTGGGCCTCCGGGAGAGACCACCACCGGGGAAGAGCGGGCAGGCAGGCAGGCCCACAGCGCACACCAGGAGGCTGCCTGGGGCTGCGCCGCTCCTCCCGCGTGCGGGACCCCGGGCGGGGCTGGGACCCCACCGGCACTCCGCAGACCCTGGAGGCCTGCCCCGGGGTCCCACGGTGACTGCCACCGCCCGGGCACTGCCTCCTTAGCGGAGCCCAGCCCCGGGCACGACCGCACTCCGGTGGGGGAGCTGCCACTTCAACACAGCCTCAGCGCGTCTGTCCCAGTCCGTGACCCAGCCTGTGCGTCCCTCCTTCCTCCCCCCGCCCACCCCAACTCCCAACCCCTGTCTCTCTGGCTTCTGTCACCGCCAGGGAAGTGGCAGAGGCCCCGTGGAGCCACGGGCGGCGCCAAGGGGCCTCGCTGCGGGCAAGGAGTAACGCGCTGTCCACGCCCGCGGCCTCCTGAGGAGGCGGGGAGCAGGCGGGTGGCGCGGCGCTGGCTGAGCCGGCCAGGCCAGCGGGGAGAGGCTCGCGACCGGAGCGGCCCAGCAGCCTGGCGCGCGCTCACCATGCAGGCCGGGCGGCTGCTCTTGGGGCGCCGGGAGCCCGGTCCCAGCGTCTACGGCCATACCACCCTGAACGCGCCCGATCTCGTCTGATCTCGGAAGCTAAGCAGGGTCGGGCCTGGTTAGTACTTGGATGGGAGACCGCCTGGGAATACCGGGTGCTGTAGGCTTTTGCCCGCCACTCCTTTTGCGGCAGCCCCGCCCCTCGACCCTCTGCAGCCGCCCACCCCGCCGCAGGACCCCTGGCCAGCAGGGGTGGGGGGGTGGGGGGGTGGGGGGGTGGGGGGCGTAGGGGGGGTGGAGGGGCGTGGGGGCGGGGCCCCCGCCCGGCCCTCCAGCCTCGCAGCCCCGGCCGGCCGCACGCCAGGCCCCTCGGCCCGGGCTCCCCCCCACAGCCCCTTCTTAGTCCTCTGCCCTCCCGCCCGCAAGCCGGCAGCCCGCAGCCCTGCGCCGCGCCCCCAACGCCGCCCCCCAACGCCCAAGCCCAGGGCTGCCTGCCGGCGCCGGCCTCCACCGGCCTTGGGCGGCTTTCTCCAGCCAAGGCCGTGCGGGACCCTGGCACCTCGGGGCCGAGCCCAGGGGACGACCATCCCTCTGCCTGCACCTGGGCCCCGAGACACAGGCTCCGGGTGTCCCCGGACCCCGGGCCAGGCGGACGCCCACCCGCCCCACCCCGCCGGAGGCCTCCGTCTCCGCTGGCAGGCACCGCGGCCCCTCCCCCGCCGCCCTCCCTTCGCCCCCGAGGGCCAGGCGCCCTCCGTTCGCGCCGGCCGGCTGCGGTGGCCCCCGGCGCACAGCCACAAAAGAGCCGGGAGAAACCAGCGGAGGGAGGGAGCGAGGGACCTGCGCGCGCGCGACCCGCGCCCTGGGCCTCCGGGAGAGACCACCACCGGGGAAGAGCGGGCAGGCAGGCAGGCCCACAGCGCACACCAGGAGGCTGCCTGGGGCTGCGCCGCTCCTCCCGCGTGCGGGACCCCGGGCGGGGCTGGGACCCCACCGGCACTCCGCAGACCCTGGAGGCCTGCCCCGGGGTCCCACGGTGACTGCCACCGCCCGGGCACTGCCTCCTTAGCGGAGCCCAGCCCCGGGCACGACCGCACTCCGGTGGGGGAGCTGCCACTTCAACACAGCCTCAGCGCGTCTGTCCCAGTCCGTGACCCAGCCTGTGCGTCCCTCCTTCCTCCCCCCGCCCACCCCAACTCCCAACCCCTGTCTCTCTGGCTTCTGTCACCGCCAGGGAAGTGGCAGAGGCCCCGTGGAGCCACGGGCGGCGCCAAGGGGCCTCGCTGCGGGCAAGGAGTAACGCGCTGTCCACGCCCGCGGCCTCCTGAGGAGGCGGGGAGCAGGCGGGTGGCGCGGCGCTGGCTGAGCCGGCCAGGCCAGCGGGGAGAGGCTCGCGACCGGAGCGGCCCAGCAGCCTGGCGCGCGCTCACCATGCAGGCCGGGCGGCTGCTCTTGGGGCGCCGGGAGCCCGGTCCCAGCGTCTACGGCCATACCACCCTGAACGCGCCCGATCTCGTCTGATCTCGGAAGCTAAGCAGGGTCGGGCCTGGTTAGTACTTGGATGGGAGACCGCCTGGGAATACCGGGTGCTGTAGGCTTTTGCCCGCCACTCCTTTTGCGGCCGCCCCGCCCCTCGACCCTCTGCAGCCGCCCACCCCGCCGCAGGACCCCTGGCCAGCAGGGGTGGGGGGGTGGGGGGGTGGGGGGCGTAGGGGGGGTGGAGGGGCGTGGGGGCGGGGCCCCCGCCCGGCCCTCCAGCCTCGCAGCCCCGGCCGGCCGCACGCCAGGCCCCTCGGCCCGGGCTCCCCCCCACAGCCCCTTCTTAGTCCTCTGCCCTCCCGCCCGCAAGCCGGCAGCCCGCAGCCCTGCGCCGCGCCCCCAACGCCGCCCCCCAACGCCCAAGCCCAGGGCTGCCTGCCGGCGCCGGCCTCCACCGGCCTTGGGCGGCTTTCTCCAGCCAAGGCCGTGCGGGACCCTGGCACCTCGGGGCCGAGCCCAGGGGACGACCATCCCTCTGCCTGCACCTGGGCCCCGAGACACAGGCTCCGGGTGTCCCCGGACCCCGGGCCAGGCGGACGCCCACCCGCCCCACCCCGCCGGAGGCCTCCGTCTCCGCTGGCAGGCACCGCGGCCCCTCCCCCGCCGCCCTCCCTTCGCCCCCGAGGGCCAGGCGCCCTCCGTTCGCGCCGGCCGGCCGCGGTGGCCCCCGGCGCACAGCCACAAAAGAGCCGGGAGAAACCAGCGGAGCGAGGGAGCGAGGCACCTGCGCGCGCGCGACCCGCGCCCTGGGCCTCCGGGAGAGACCACCACCGGGGAAGAGCGGGCAGGCAGGCAGGCCCACAGCGCACACCAGGAGGCTGCCTGGGGCTGCGCCGCTCCTCCCGCGTGCGGGACCCCGGGCGGGGCTGGGACCCCACCGGCACTCCGCAGACCCTGGAGGCCTGCCCCGGGGTCCCACGGTGACTGCCACCGCCCGGGCACTGCCTCCTTAGCGGAGCCCAGCCCCGGGCACGACCGCACTCCGGTGGGGGAGCTGCCACTTCAACACAGCCTCAGCGCGTCTGTCCCAGTCCGTGACCCAGCCTGTGCGTCCCTCCTTCCTCCCCCCGCCCACCCCAACTCCCAACCCCTGTCTCTCTGGCTTCTGTCACCGCCAGGGAAGTGGCAGAGGCCCCGTGGAGCCACGGGCGGCGCCAAGGGGCCTCGCTGCGGGCAAGGAGTAACGCGCTGTCCACGCCCGCGGCCTCCTGAGGAGGCGGGGAGCAGGCGGGTGGCGCGGCGCTGGCTGAGCCGGCCAGGCCAGCGGGGAGAGGCTCGCGACCGGAGCGGCCCAGCAGCCTGGCGCGCGCTCACCATGCAGGCCGGGCGGCTGCTCTTGGGGCGCCGGGAGCCCGGTCCCAGCGTCTACGGCCATACCACCCTGAACGCGCCCGATCTCGTCTGATCTCGGAAGCTAAGCAGGGTCGGGCCTGGTTAGTACTTGGATGGGAGACCGCCTGGGAATACCGGGTGCTGTAGGCTTTTGCCCGCCACTCCTTTTGCGGCCGCCCCGCCCCTCGACCCTCTGCAGCCGCCCACCCCGCCGCAGGACCCCTGGCCAGCAGGGGTGGGGGGGTGGGGGGGTGGGGGGGTGGGGGGCGTAGGGGGGGTGGAGGGGCGTGGGGGCGGGGCCCCCGCCCGGCCCTCCAGCCTCGCAGCCCCGGCCGGCCGCACGCCAGGCCCCTCGGCCCGGGCTCCCCCCCACAGCCCCTTCTTAGTCCTCTGCCCTCCCGCCCGCAAGCCGGCAGCCCGCAGCCCTGCGCCGCGCCCCCAACGCCGCCCCCCAACGCCCAAGCCCAGGGCTGCCTGCCGGCGCCGGCCTCCACCGGCCTTGGGCGGCTTTCTCCAGCCAAGGCCGTGCGGGACCCTGGCACCTCGGGGCCGAGCCCAGGGGACGACCATCCCTCTGCCTGCACCTGGGCCCCGAGACACAGGCTCCGGGTGTCCCCGGACCCCGGGCCAGGCGGACGCCCACCCGCCCCACCCCGCCGGAGGCCTCCGTCTCCGCTGGCAGGCACCGCGGCCCCTCCCCCGCCGCCCTCCCTTCGCCCCCGAGGGCCAGGCGCCCTCCGTTCGCGCCGGCCGGCCGCGGTGGCCCCCGGCGCACAGCCACAAAAGAGCCGGGAGAAACCAGCGGAGGGAGGGAGCGAGGCACCTGCGCGCGCGCGACCCGCGCCCTGGGCCTCCGGGAGAGACCACCACCGGGGAAGAGCGGGCAGGCAGGCAGGCCCACAGCGCACACCAGGAGGCTGCCTGGGGCTGCGCCGCTCCTCCCGCGTGCGGGACCCCGGGCGGGGCTGGGACCCCACCGGCACTCCGCAGACCCTGGAGGCCTGCCCCGGGGTCCCACGGTGACTGCCACCGCCCGGGCACTGCCTCCTTAGCGGAGCCCAGCCCCGGGCACGACCGCACTCCGGTGGGGGAGCTGCCACTTCAACACAGCCTCAGCGCGTCTGTCCCAGTCCGTGACCCAGCCTGTGCGTCCCTCCTTCCTCCCCCCGCCCACCCCAACTCCCAACCCCTGTCTCTCTGGCTTCTGTCACCGCCAGGGAAGTGGCAGAGGCCCCGTGGAGCCACGGGCGGCGCCAAGGGGCCTCGCTGCGGGCAAGGAGTAACGCGCTGTCCACGCCCGCGGCCTCCTGAGGAGGCGGGGAGCAGGCGGGTGGCGCGGCGCTGGCTGAGCCGGCCAGGCCAGCGGGGAGAGGCTCGCGACCGGAGCGGCCCAGCAGCCTGGCGCGCGCTCACCATGCAGGCCGGGCGGCTGCTCTTGGGGCGCCGGGAGCCCGGTCCCAGCGTCTACGGCCATACCACCCTGAACGCGCCCGATCTCGTCTGATCTCGGAAGCTAAGCAGGGTCGGGCCTGGTTAGTACTTGGATGGGAGACCGCCTGGGAATACCGGGTGCTGTAGGCTTTTGCCCGCCACTCCTTTTGCGGCCGCCCCGCCCCTCGACCCTCTGCAGCCGCCCACCCCGCCGCAGGACCCCTGGCCAGCAGGGGTGGGGGGGTGGGGGGGTGGGGGGCGTAGGGGGGGTGGAGGGGCGTGGGGGCGGGGCCCCCGCCCGGCCCTCCAGCCTCGCAGCCCCGGCCGGCCGCACGCCAGGCCCCTCGGCCCGGGCTCCCCCCCACAGCCCCTTCTTAGTCCTCTGCCCTCCCGCCCGCAAGCCGGCAGCCCGCAGCCCTGCGCCGCGCCCCCAACGCCGCCCCCCAACGCCCAAGCCCAGGGCTGCCTGCCGGCGCCGGCCTCCACCGGCCTTGGGCGGCTTTCTCCAGCCAAGGCCGTGCGGGACCCTGGCACCTCGGGGCCGAGCCCAGGGGACGACCATCCCTCTGCCTGCACCTGGGCCCCGAGACACAGGCTCCGGGTGTCCCCGGACCCCGGGCCAGGCGGACGCCCACCCGCCCCACCCCGCCGGAGGCCTCCGTCTCCGCTGGCAGGCACCGCGGCCCCTCCCCCGCCGCCCTCCCTTCGCCCCCGAGGGCCAGGCGCCCTCCGTTCGCGCCGGCCGGCCGCGGTGGCCCCCGGCGCACAGCCACAAAAGAGCCGGGAGAAACCAGCGGAGGGAGGGAGCGAGGCACCTGCGCGCGCGCGACCCGCGCCCTGGGCCTCCGGGAGAGACCACCACCGGGGAAGAGCGGGCAGGCAGGCAGGCCCACAGCGCACACCAGGAGGCTGCCTGGGGCTGCGCCGCTCCTCCCGCGTGCGGGACCCCGGGCGGGGCTGGGACCCCACCGGCACTCCGCAGACCCTGGAGGCCTGCCCCGGGGTCCCACGGTGACTGCCACCGCCCGGGCACTGCCTCCTTAGCGGAGCCCAGCCCCGGGCACGACCGCACTCCGGTGGGGGAGCTGCCACTTCAACACAGCCTCAGCGCGTCTGTCCCAGTCCGTGACCCAGCCTGTGCGTCCCTCCTTCCTCCCCCCGCCCACCCCAACTCCCAACCCCTGTCTCTCTGGCTTCTGTCACCGCCAGGGAAGTGGCAGAGGCCCCGTGGAGCCACGGGCGGCGCCAAGGGGCCTCGCTGCGGGCAAGGAGTAACGCGCTGTCCACGCCCGCGGCCTCCTGAGGAGGCGGGGAGCAGGCGGGTGGCGCGGCGCTGGCTGAGCCGGCCAGGCCAGCGGGGAGAGGCTCGCGACCGGAGCGGCCCAGCAGCCTGGCGCGCGCTCACCATGCAGGCCGGGCGGCTGCTCTTGGGGCGCCGGGAGCCCGGTCCCAGCGTCTACGGCCATACCACCCTGAACGCGCCCGATCTCGTCTGATCTCGGAAGCTAAGCAGGGTCGGGCCTGGTTAGTACTTGGATGGGAGACAGCCTGGGAATACCGGGTGCTGTAGGCTTTTGCCCGCCACTCCTTTTGCGGCCGCCCCGCCCCTCGACCCTCTGCAGCCGCCCACCCCGCCGCAGGACCCCTGGCCAGCAGGGGTGGGGGGGTGGGGGGCGTAGGGGGGGTGGAGGGGCGTGGGGGCGGGGCCCCCGCCCGGCCCTCCAGCCTCGCAGCCCCGGCCGGCCGCACGCCAGGCCCCTCGGCCCGGGCTCCCCCCCACAGCCCCTTCTTAGTCCTCTGCCCTCCCGCCCGCAAGCCGGCAGCCCGCAGCCCTGCGCCGCGCCCCCAACGCCGCCCCCCAACGCCCAAGCCCAGGGCTGCCTGCCGGCGCCGGCCTCCACCGGCCTTGGGCGGCTTTCTCCAGCCAAGGCCGTGCGGGACCCTGGCACCTCGGGGCCGAGCCCAGGGGACGACCATCCCTCTGCCTGCACCTGGGCCCCGAGACACAGGCTCCGGGTGTCCCCGGACCCCGGGCCAGGCGGACGCCCACCCGCCCCACCCCGCCGGAGGCCTCCGTCTCCGCTGGCAGGCACCGCGGCCCCTCCCCCGCCGCCCTCCCTTCGCCCCCGAGGGCCAGGCGCCCTCCGTTCGCGCCGGCCGGCCGCGGTGGCCCCCGGCGCACAGCCACAAAAGAGCCGGGAGAAACCAGCGGAGGGAGGGAGCGAGGCACCTGCGCGCGCGCGACCCGCGCCCTGGGCCTCCGGGAGAGACCACCACCGGGGAAGAGCGGGCAGGCAGGCAGGCCCACAGCGCACACCAGGAGGCTGCCTGGGGCTGCGCCGCTCCTCCCGCGTGCGGGACCCCGGGCGGGGCTGGGACCCCACCGGCACTCCGCAGACCCTGGAGGCCTGCCCCGGGGTCCCACGGTGACTGCCACCGCCCGGGCACTGCCTCCTTAGCGGAGCCCAGCCCCGGGCACGACCGCACTCCGGTGGGGGAGCTGCCACTTCAACACAGCCTCAGCGCGTCTGTCCCAGTCCGTGACCCAGCCTGTGCGTCCCTCCTTCCTCCCCCCGCCCACCCCAACTCCCAACCCCTGTCTCTCTGGCTTCTGTCACCGCCAGGGAAGTGGCAGAGGCCCCGTGGAGCCACGGGCGGCGCCAAGGGGCCTCGCTGCGGGCAAGGAGTAACGCGCTGTCCACGCCCGCGGCCTCCTGAGGAGGCGGGGAGCAGGCGGGTGGCGCGGCGCTGGCTGAGCCGGCCAGGCCAGCGGGGAGAGGCTCGCGACCGGAGCGGCCCAGCAGCCTGGCGCGCGCTCACCATGCAGGCCGGGCGGCTGCTCTTGGGGCGCCGGGAGCCCGGTCCCAGCGTCTACGGCCATACCACCCTGAACGCGCCCGATCTCGTCTGATCTCGGAAGCTAAGCAGGGTCGGGCCTGGTTAGTACTTGGATGGGAGACCGCCTGGGAATACCGGGTGCTGTAGGCTTTTGCCCGCCACTCCTTTTGCGGCCGCCCCGCCCCTCGACCCTCTGCAGCCGCCCACCCCGCCGCAGGACCCCTGGCCAGCAGGGGTGGGGGGGTGGGGGGGTGGGGGGGTGGGGGGCGTAGGGGGGGTGGAGGGGCGTGGGGGCGGGGCCCCCGCCCGGCCCTCCAGCCTCGCAGCCCCGGCCGGCCGCACGCCAGGCCCCTCGGCCCGGGCTCCCCCCCACAGCCCCTTCTTAGTCCTCTGCCCTCCCGCCCGCAAGCCGGCAGCCCGCAGCCCTGCGCCGCGCCCCCAACGCCGCCCCCCAACGCCCAAGCCCAGGGCTGCCTGCCGGCGCCGGCCTCCACCGGCCTTGGGCGGCTTTCTCCAGCCAAGGCCGTGCGGGACCCTGGCACCTCGGGGCCGAGCCCAGGGGACGACCATCCCTCTGCCTGCACCTGGGCCCCGAGACACAGGCTCCGGGTGTCCCCGGACCCCGGGCCAGGCGGACGCCCACCCGCCCCACCCCGCCGGAGGCCTCCGTCTCCGCTGGCAGGCACCGCGGCCCCTCCCCCGCCGCCCTCCCTTCGCCCCCGAGGGCCAGGCGCCCTCCGTTCGCGCCGGCCGGCCGCGGTGGCCCCCGGCGCACAGCCACAAAAGAGCCGGGAGAAACCAGCGGAGGGAGGGAGCGAGGCACCTGCGCGCGCGCGACCCGCGCCCTGGGCCTCCGGGAGAGACCACCACCGGGGAAGAGCGGGCAGGCAGGCAGGCCCACAGCGCACACCAGGAGGCTGCCTGGGGCTGCGCCGCTCCTCCCGCGTGCGGGACCCCGGGCGGGGCTGGGACCCCACCGGCACTCCGCAGACCCTGGAGGCCTGCCCCGGGGTCCCACGGTGACTGCCACCGCCCGGGCACTGCCTCCTTAGCGGAGCCCAGCCCCGGGCACGACCGCACTCCGGTGGGGGAGCTGCCACTTCAACACAGCCTCAGCGCGTCTGTCCCAGTCCGTGACCCAGCCTGTGCGTCCCTCCTTCCTCCCCCCGCCCACCCCAACTCCCAACCCCTGTCTCTCTGGCTTCTGTCACCGCCAGGGAAGTGGCAGAGGCCCCGTGGAGCCACGGGCGGCGCCAAGGGGCCTCGCTGCGGGCAAGGAGTAACGCGCTGTCCACGCCCGCGGCCTCCTGAGGAGGCGGGGAGCAGGCGGGTGGCGCGGCGCTGGCTGAGCCGGCCAGGCCAGCGGGGAGAGGCTCGCGACCGGAGCGGCCCAGCAGCCTGGCGCGCGCTCACCATGCAGGCCGGGCGGCTGCTCTTGGGGCGCCGGGAGCCCGGTCCCAGCGTCTACGGCCATACCACCCTGAACGCGCCCGATCTCGTCTGATCTCGGAAGCTAAGCAGGGTCGGGCCTGGTTAGTACTTGGATGGGAGACCGCCTGGGAATACCGGGTGCTGTAGGCTTTTGCCCGCCACTCCTTTTGCGGCCGCCCCGCCCCTCGACCCTCTGCAGCCGCCCACCCCGCCGCAGGACCCCTGGCCAGCAGGGGTGGGGGGGTGGGGGGGTGGGGGGGTGGGGGGCGTAGGGGGGGTGGAGGGGCGTGGGGGCGGGGCCCCCGCCCGGCCCTCCAGCCTCGCAGCCCCGGCCGGCCGCACGCCAGGCCCCTCGGCCCGGGCTCCCCCCCACAGCCCCTTCTTAGTCCTCTGCCCTCCCGCCCGCAAGCCGGCAGCCCGCAGCCCTGCGCCGCGCCCCCAACGCCGCCCCCCAACGCCCAAGCCCAGGGCTGCCTGCCGGCGCCGGCCTCCACCGGCCTTGGGCGGCTTTCTCCAGCCAAGGCCGTGCGGGACCCTGGCACCTCGGGGCCGAGCCCAGGGGACGACCATCCCTCTGCCTGCACCTGGGCCCCGAGACACAGGCTCCGGGTGTCCCCGGACCCCGGGCCAGGCGGACGCCCACCCGCCCCACCCCGCCGGAGGCCTCCGTCTCCGCTGGCAGGCACCGCGGCCCCTCCCCCGCCGCCCTCCCTTCGCCCCCGAGGGCCAGGCGCCCTCCGTTCGCGCCGGCCGGCCGCGGTGGCCCCCGGCGCACAGCCACAAAAGAGCCGGGAGAAACCAGCGGAGCGAGGGAGCGAGGCACCTGCGCGCGCGCGACCCGCGCCCTGGGCCTCCGGGAGAGACCACCACCGGGGAAGAGCGGGCAGGCAGGCAGGCCCACAGCGCACACCAGGAGGCTGCCTGGGGCTGCGCCGCTCCTCCCGCGTGCGGGACCCCGGGCGGGGCTGGGACCCCACCGGCACTCCGCAGACCCTGGAGGCCTGCCCCGGGGTCCCACGGTGACTGCCACCGCCCGGGCACTGCCTCCTTAGCGGAGCCCAGCCCCGGGCACGACCGCACTCCGGTGGGGGAGCTGCCACTTCAACACAGCCTCAGCGCGTCTGTCCCAGTCCGTGACCCAGCCTGTGCGTCCCTCCTTCCTCCCCCCGCCCACCCCAACTCCCAACCCCTGTCTCTCTGGCTTCTGTCACCGCCAGGGAAGTGGCAGAGGCCCCGTGGAGCCACGGGCGGCGCCAAGGGGCCTCGCTGCGGGCAAGGAGTAACGCGCTGTCCACGCCCGCGGCCTCCTGAGGAGGCGGGGAGCAGGCGGGTGGCGCGGCGCTGGCTGAGCCGGCCAGGCCAGCGGGGAGAGGCTCGCGACCGGAGCGGCCCAGCAGCCTGGCGCGCGCTCACCATGCAGGCCGGGCGGCTGCTCTTGGGGCGCCGGGAGCCCGGTCCCAGCGTCTACGGCCATACCACCCTGAACGCGCCCGATCTCGTCTGATCTCGGAAGCTAAGCAGGGTCGGGCCTGGTTAGTACTTGGATGGGAGACCGCCTGGGAATACCGGGTGCTGTAGGCTTTTGCCCGCCACTCCTTTTGCGGCCGCCCCGCCCCTCGACCCTCTGCAGCCGCCCACCCCGCCGCAGGACCCCTGGCCAGCAGGGGTGGGGGGGTGGGGGGGTGGGGGGCGTAGGGGGGGTGGAGGGGCGTGGGGGCGGGGCCCCCGCCCGGCCCTCCAGCCTCGCAGCCCCGGCCGGCCGCACGCCAGGCCCCTCGGCCCGGGCTCCCCCCCACAGCCCCTTCTTAGTCCTCTGCCCTCCCGCCCGCAAGCCGGCAGCCCGCAGCCCTGCGCCGCGCCCCCAACGCCGCCCCCCAACGCCCAAGCCCAGGGCTGCCTGCCGGCGCCGGCCTCCACCGGCCTTGGGCGGCTTTCTCCAGCCAAGGCCGTGCGGGACCCTGGCACCTCGGGGCCGAGCCCAGGGGACGACCATCCCTCTGCCTGCACCTGGGCCCCGAGACACAGGCTCCGGGTGTCCCCGGACCCCGGGCCAGGCGGACGCCCACCCGCCCCACCCCGCCGGAGGCCTCCGTCTCCGCTGGCAGGCACCGCGGCCCCTCCCCCGCCGCCCTCCCTTCGCCCCCGAGGGCCAGGCGCCCTCCGTTCGCGCCGGCCGGCCGCGGTGGCCCCCGGCGCACAGCCACAAAAGAGCCGGGAGAAACCAGCGGAGGGAGGGAGCGAGGCACCTGCGCGCGCGCGACCCGCGCCCTGGGCCTCCGGGAGAGACCACCACCGGGGAAGAGCGGGCAGGCAGGCAGGCCCACAGCGCACACCAGGAGGCTGCCTGGGGCTGCGCCGCTCCTCCCGCGTGCGGGACCCCGGGCGGGGCTGGGACCCCACCGGCACTCCGCAGACCCTGGAGGCCTGCCCCGGGGTCCCACGGTGACTGCCACCGCCCGGGCACTGCCTCCTTAGCGGAGCCCAGCCCCGGGCACGACCGCACTCCGGTGGGGGAGCTGCCACTTCAACACAGCCTCAGCGCGTCTGTCCCAGTCCGTGACCCAGCCTGTGCGTCCCTCCTTCCTCCCCCCGCCCACCCCAACTCCCAACCCCTGTCTCTCTGGCTTCTGTCACCGCCAGGGAAGTGGCAGAGGCCCCGTGGAGCCACGGGCGGCGCCAAGGGGCCTCGCTGCGGGCAAGGAGTAACGCGCTGTCCACGCCCGCGGCCTCCTGAGGAGGCGGGGAGCAGGCGGGTGGCGCGGCGCTGGCTGAGCCGGCCAGGCCAGCGGGGAGAGGCTCGCGACCGGAGCGGCCCAGCAGCCTGGCGCGCGCTCACCATGCAGGCCGGGCGGCTGCTCTTGGGGCGCCGGGAGCCCGGTCCCAGCGTCTACGGCCATACCACCCTGAACGCGCCCGATCTCGTCTGATCTCGGAAGCTAAGCAGGGTCGGGCCTGGTTAGTACTTGGATGGGAGACCGCCTGGGAATACCGGGTGCTGTAGGCTTTTGCCCGCCACTCCTTTTGCGGCCGCCCCGCCCCTCGACCCTCTGCAGCCGCCCACCCCGCCGCAGGACCCCTGGCCAGCAGGGGTGGGGGGGTGGGGGGGTGGGGGGCGTAGGGGGGGTGGAGGGGCGTGGGGGCGGGGCCCCCGCCCGGCCCTCCAGCCTCGCAGCCCCGGCCGGCCGCACGCCAGGCCCCTCGGCCCGGGCTCCCCCCCACAGCCCCTTCTTAGTCCTCTGCCCTCCCGCCCGCAAGCCGGCAGCCCGCAGCCCTGCGCCGCGCCCCCAACGCCGCCCCCCAACGCCCAAGCCCAGGGCTGCCTGCCGGCGCCGGCCTCCACCGGCCTTGGGCGGCTTTCTCCAGCCAAGGCCGTGCGGGACCCTGGCACCTCGGGGCCGAGCCCAGGGGACGACCATCCCTCTGCCTGCACCTGGGCCCCGAGACACAGGCTCCGGGTGTCCCCGGACCCCGGGCCAGGCGGACGCCCACCCGCCCCACCCCGCCGGAGGCCTCCGTCTCCGCTGGCAGGCACCGCGGCCCCTCCCCCGCCGCCCTCCCTTCGCCCCCGAGGGCCAGGCGCCCTCCGTTCGCGCCGGCCGGCCGCGGTGGCCCCCGGCGCACAGCCACAAAAGAGCCGGGAGAAACCAGCGGAGGGAGGGAGCGAGGCACCTGCGCGCGCGCGACCCGCGCCCTGGGCCTCCGGGAGAGACCACCACCGGGGAAGAGCGGGCAGGCAGGCAGGCCCACAGCGCACACCAGGAGGCTGCCTGGGGCTGCGCCGCTCCTCCCGCGTGCGGGACCCCGGGCGGGGCTGGGACCCCACCGGCACTCCGCAGACCCTGGAGGCCTGCCCCGGGGTCCCACGGTGACTGCCACCGCCCGGGCACTGCCTCCTTAGCGGAGCCCAGCCCCGGGCACGACCGCACTCCGGTGGGGGAGCTGCCACTTCAACACAGCCTCAGCGCGTCTGTCCCAGTCCGTGACCCAGCCTGTGCGTCCCTCCTTCCTCCCCCCGCCCACCCCAACTCCCAACCCCTGTCTCTCTGGCTTCTGTCACCGCCAGGGAAGTGGCAGAGGCCCCGTGGAGCCACGGGCGGCGCCAAGGGGCCTCGCTGCGGGCAAGGAGTAACGCGCTGTCCACGCCCGCGGCCTCCTGAGGAGGCGGGGAGCAGGCGGGTGGCGCGGCGCTGGCTGAGCCGGCCAGGCCAGCGGGGAGAGGCTCGCGACCGGAGCGGCCCAGCAGCCTGGCGCGCGCTCACCATGCAGGCCGGGCGGCTGCTCTTGGGGCGCCGGGAGCCCGGTCCCAGCGTCTACGGCCATACCACCCTGAACGCGCCCGATCTCGTCTGATCTCGGAAGCTAAGCAGGGTCGGGCCTGGTTAGTACTTGGATGGGAGACCGCCTGGGAATACCGGGTGCTGTAGGCTTTTGCCCGCCACTCCTTTTGCGGCCGCCCCGCCCCTCGACCCTCTGCAGCCGCCCACCCCGCCGCAGGACCCCTGGCCAGCAGGGGTGGGGGGGTGGGGGGGTGGGGGGCGTAGGGGGGGTGGAGGGGCGTGGGGGCGGGGCCCCCGCCCGGCCCTCCAGCCTCGCAGCCCCGGCCGGCCGCACGCCAGGCCCCTCGGCCCGGGCTCCCCCCCACAGCCCCTTCTTAGTCCTCTGCCCTCCCGCCCGCAAGCCGGCAGCCCGCAGCCCTGCGCCGCGCCCCCAACGCCGCCCCCCAACGCCCAAGCCCAGGGCTGCCTGCCGGCGCCGGCCTCCACCGGCCTTGGGCGGCTTTCTCCAGCCAAGGCCGTGCGGGACCCTGGCACCTCGGGGCCGAGCCCAGGGGACGACCATCCCTCTGCCTGCACCTGGGCCCCGAGACACAGGCTCCGGGTGTCCCCGGACCCCGGGCCAGGCGGACGCCCACCCGCCCCACCCCGCCGGAGGCCTCCGTCTCCGCTGGCAGGCACCGCGGCCCCTCCCCCGCCGCCCTCCCTTCGCCCCCGAGGGCCAGGCGCCCTCCGTTCGCGCCGGCCGGCCGCGGTGGCCCCCGGCGCACAGCCACAAAAGAGCCGGGAGAAACCAGCGGAGCGAGGGAGCGAGGCACCTGCGCGCGCGCGACCCGCGCCCTGGGCCTCCGGGAGAGACCACCACCGGGGAAGAGCGGGCAGGCAGGCAGGCCCACAGCGCACACCAGGAGGCTGCCTGGGGCTGCGCCGCTCCTCCCGCGTGCGGGACCCCGGGCGGGGCTGGGACCCCACCGGCACTCCGCAGACCCTGGAGGCCTGCCCCGGGGTCCCACGGTGACTGCCACCGCCCGGGCACTGCCTCCTTAGCGGAGCCCAGCCCCGGGCACGACCGCACTCCGGTGGGGGAGCTGCCACTTCAACAC
Organism: Rhinolophus hipposideros; assembly: GCF_964194185.1. Classification (NCBI taxonomy): domain Eukaryota; kingdom Metazoa; phylum Chordata; class Mammalia; order Chiroptera; family Rhinolophidae; genus Rhinolophus; species Rhinolophus hipposideros. The sequence goes on along the minus strand of NW_027668960.1, from coordinate 58,900 downwards.
AGCCTCAGCGCGTCTGTCCCAGTCCGTGACCCAGCCTGTGCGTCCCTCCTTCCTCCCCCCGCCCACCCCAACTCCCAACCCCTGTCTCTCTGGCTTCTGTCACCGCCAGGGAAGTGGCAGAGGCCCCGTGGAGCCACGGGCGGCGCCAAGGGGCCTCGCTGCGGGCAAGGAGTAACGCGCTGTCCACGCCCGCGGCCTCCTGAGGAGGCGGGGAGCAGGCGGGTGGCGCGGCGCTGGCTGAGCCGGCCAGGCCAGCGGGGAGAGGCTCGCGACCGGAGCGGCCCAGCAGCCTGGCGCGCGCTCACCATGCAGGCCGGGCGGCTGCTCTTGGGGCGCCGGGAGCCCGGTCCCAGCGTCTACGGCCATACCACCCTGAACGCGCCCGATCTCGTCTGATCTCGGAAGCTAAGCAGGGTCGGGCCTGGTTAGTACTTGGATGGGAGACCGCCTGGGAATACCGGGTGCTGTAGGCTTTTGCCCGCCACTCCTTTTGCGGCCGCCCCGCCCCTCGACCCTCTGCAGCCGCCCACCCCGCCGCAGGACCCCTGGCCAGCAGGGGTGGGGGGGTGGGGGGGTGGGGGGCGTAGGGGGGGTGGAGGGGCGTGGGGGCGGGGCCCCCGCCCGGCCCTCCAGCCTCGCAGCCCCGGCCGGCCGCACGCCAGGCCCCTCGGCCCGGGCTCCCCCCCACAGCCCCTTCTTAGTCCTCTGCCCTCCCGCCCGCAAGCCGGCAGCCCGCAGCCCTGCGCCGCGCCCCCAACGCCGCCCCCCAACGCCCAAGCCCAGGGCTGCCTGCCGGCGCCGGCCTCCACCGGCCTTGGGCGGCTTTCTCCAGCCAAGGCCGTGCGGGACCCTGGCACCTCGGGGCCGAGCCCAGGGGACGACCATCCCTCTGCCTGCACCTGGGCCCCGAGACACAGGCTCCGGGTGTCCCCGGACCCCGGGCCAGGCGGACGCCCACCCGCCCCACCCCGCCGGAGGCCTCCGTCTCCGCTGGCAGGCACCGCGGCCCCTCCCCCGCCGCCCTCCCTTCGCCCCCGAGGGCCAGGCGCCCTCCGTTCGCGCCGGCCGGCCGCGGTGGCCCCCGGCGCACAGCCACAAAAGAGCCGGGAGAAACCAGCGGAGGGAGGGAGCGAGGCACCTGCGCGCGCGCGACCCGCGCCCTGGGCCTCCGGGAGAGACCACCACCGGGGAAGAGCGGGCAGGCAGGCAGGCCCACAGCGCACACCAGGAGGCTGCCTGGGGCTGCGCCGCTCCTCCCGCGTGCGGGACCCCGGGCGGGGCTGGGACCCCACCGGCACTCCGCAGACCCTGGAGGCCTGCCCCGGGGTCCCACGGTGACTGCCACCGCCCGGGCACTGCCTCCTTAGCGGAGCCCAGCCCCGGGCACGACCGCACTCCGGTGGGGGAGCTGCCACTTCAACACAGCCTCAGCGCGTCTGTCCCAGTCCGTGACCCAGCCTGTGCGTCCCTCCTTCCTCCCCCCGCCCACCCCAACTCCCAACCCCTGTCTCTCTGGCTTCTGTCACCGCCAGGGAAGTGGCAGAGGCCCCGTGGAGCCACGGGCGGCGCCAAGGGGCCTCGCTGCGGGCAAGGAGTAACGCGCTGTCCACGCCCGCGGCCTCCTGAGGAGGCGGGGAGCAGGCGGGTGGCGCGGCGCTGGCTGAGCCGGCCAGGCCAGCGGGGAGAGGCTCGCGACCGGAGCGGCCCAGCAGCCTGGCGCGCGCTCACCATGCAGGCCGGGCGGCTGCTCTTGGGGCGCCGGGAGCCCGGTCCCAGCGTCTACGGCCATACCACCCTGAACGCGCCCGATCTCGTCTGATCTCGGAAGCTAAGCAGGGTCGGGCCTGGTTAGTACTTGGATGGGAGACCGCCTGGGAATACCGGGTGCTGTAGGCTTTTGCCCGCCACTCCTTTTGCGGCCGCCCCGCCCCTCGACCCTCTGCAGCCGCCCACCCCGCCGCAGGACCCCTGGCCAGCAGGGGTGGGGGGGTGGGGGGGTGGGGGGGTGGGGGGCGTAGGGGGGGTGGAGGGGCGTGGGGGCGGGGCCCCCGCCCGGCCCTCCAGCCTCGCAGCCCCGGCCGGCCGCACGCCAGGCCCCTCGGCCCGGGCTCCCCCCCACAGCCCCTTCTTAGTCCTCTGCCCTCCCGCCCGCAAGCCGGCAGCCCGCAGCCCTGCGCCGCGCCCCCAACGCCGCCCCCCAACGCCCAAGCCCAGGGCTGCCTGCCGGCGCCGGCCTCCACCGGCCTTGGGCGGCTTTCTCCAGCCAAGGCCGTGCGGGACCCTGGCACCTCGGGGCCGAGCCCAGGGGACGACCATCCCTCTGCCTGCACCTGGGCCCCGAGACACAGGCTCCGGGTGTCCCCGGACCCCGGGCCAGGCGGACGCCCACCCGCCCCACCCCGCCGGAGGCCTCCGTCTCCGCTGGCAGGCACCGCGGCCCCTCCCCCGCCGCCCTCCCTTCGCCCCCGAGGGCCAGGCGCCCTCCGTTCGCGCCGGCCGGCCGCGGTGGCCCCCGGCGCACAGCCACAAAAGAGCCGGGAGAAACCAGCGGAGGGAGGGAGCGAGGCACCTGCGCGCGCGCGACCCGCGCCCTGGGCCTCCGGGAGAGACCACCACCGGGGAAGAGCGGGCAGGCAGGCAGGCCCACAGCGCACACCAGGAGGCTGCCTGGGGCTGCGCCGCTCCTCCCGCGTGCGGGACCCCGGGCGGGGCTGGGACCCCACCGGCACTCCGCAGACCCTGGAGGCCTGCCCCGGGGTCCCACGGTGACTGCCACCGCCCGGGCACTGCCTCCTTAGCGGAGCCCAGCCCCGGGCACGACCGCACTCCGGTGGGGGAGCTGCCACTTCAACACAGCCTCAGCGCGTCTGTCCCAGTCCGTGACCCAGCCTGTGCGTCCCTCCTTCCTCCCCCCGCCCACCCCAACTCCCAACCCCTGTCTCTCTGGCTTCTGTCACCGCCAGGGAAGTGGCAGAGGCCCCGTGGAGCCACGGGCGGCGCCAAGGGGCCTCGCTGCGGGCAAGGAGTAACGCGCTGTCCACGCCCGCGGCCTCCTGAGGAGGCGGGGAGCAGGCGGGTGGCGCGGCGCTGGCTGAGCCGGCCAGGCCAGCGGGGAGAGGCTCGCGACCGGAGCGGCCCAGCAGCCTGGCGCGCGCTCACCATGCAGGCCGGGCGGCTGCTCTTGGGGCGCCGGGAGCCCGGTCCCAGCGTCTACGGCCATACCACCCTGAACGCGCCCGATCTCGTCTGATCTCGGAAGCTAAGCAGGGTCGGGCCTGGTTAGTACTTGGATGGGAGACCGCCTGGGAATACCGGGTGCTGTAGGCTTTTGCCCGCCACTCCTTTTGCGGCCGCCCCGCCCCTCGACCCTCTGCAGCCGCCCACCCCGCCGCAGGACCCCTGGCCAGCAGGGGTGGGGGGGTGGGGGGGTGGGGGGCGTAGGGGGGGTGGAGGGGCGTGGGGGCGGGGCCCCCGCCCGGCCCTCCAGCCTCGCAGCCCCGGCCGGCCGCACGCCAGGCCCCTCGGCCCGGGCTCCCCCCCACAGCCCCTTCTTAGTCCTCTGCCCTCCCGCCCGCAAGCCGGCAGCCCGCAGCCCTGCGCCGCGCCCCCAACGCCGCCCCCCAACGCCCAAGCCCAGGGCTGCCTGCCGGCGCCGGCCTCCACCGGCCTTGGGCGGCTTTCTCCAGCCAAGGCCGTGCGGGACCCTGGCACCTCGGGGCCGAGCCCAGGGGACGACCATCCCTCTGCCTGCACCTGGGCCCCGAGACACAGGCTCCGGGTGTCCCCGGACCCCGGGCCAGGCGGACGCCCACCCGCCCCACCCCGCCGGAGGCCTCCGTCTCCGCTGGCAGGCACCGCGGCCCCTCCCCCGCCGCCCTCCCTTCGCCCCCGAGGGCCAGGCGCCCTCCGTTCGCGCCGGCCGGCCGCGGTGGCCCCCGGCGCACAGCCACAAAAGAGCCGGGAGAAACCAGCGGAGCGAGGGAGCGAGGCACCTGCGCGCGCGCGACCCGCGCCCTGGGCCTCCGGGAGAGACCACCACCGGGGAAGAGCGGGCAGGCAGGCAGGCCCACAGCGCACACCAGGAGGCTGCCTGGGGCTGCGCCGCTCCTCCCGCGTGCGGGACCCCGGGCGGGGCTGGGACCCCACCGGCACTCCGCAGACCCTGGAGGCCTGCCCCGGGGTCCCACGGTGACTGCCACCGCCCGGGCACTGCCTCCTTAGCGGAGCCCAGCCCCGGGCACGACCGCACTCCGGTGGGGGAGCTGCCACTTCAACACAGCCTCAGCGCGTCTGTGTCCCTCCTTCCTCCCCCCGCCCACCCCAACTCCCAACCCCTGTCTCTCTGGCTTCTGTCACCGCCAGGGAAGTGGCAGAGGCCCCGTGGAGCCACGGGCGGCGCCAAGGGGCCTCGCTGCGGGCAAGGAGTAACGCGCTGTCCACGCCCGCGGCCTCCTGAGGAGGCGGGGAGCAGGCGGGTGGCGCGGCGCTGGCTGAGCCGGCCAGGCCAGCGGGGAGAGGCTCGCGACCGGAGCGGCCCAGCAGCCTGGCGCGCGCTCACCATGCAGGCCGGGCGGCTGCTCTTGGGGCGCCGGGAGCCCGGTCCCAGCGTCTACGGCCATACCACCCTGAACGCGCCCGATCTCGTCTGATCTCGGAAGCTAAGCAGGGTCGGGCCTGGTTAGTACTTGGATGGGAGACCGCCTGGGAATACCGGGTGCTGTAGGCTTTTGCCCGCCACTCCTTTTGCGGCCGCCCCGCCCCTCGACCCTCTGCAGCCGCCCACCCCGCCGCAGGACCCCTGGCCAGCAGGGGTGGGGGGGTGGGGGGGTGGGGGGGTGGGGGGGTGGGGGGGTGGGGGGCGTAGGGGGGGTGGAGGGGCGTGGGGGCGGGGCCCCCGCCCGGCCCTCCAGCCTCGCAGCCCCGGCCGGCCGCACGCCAGGCCCCTCGGCCCGGGCTCCCCCCCACAGCCCCTTCTTAGTCCTCTGCCCTCCCGCCCGCAAGCCGGCAGCCCGCAGCCCTGCGCCGCGCCCCCAACGCCGCCCCCCAACGCCCAAGCCCAGGGCTGCCTGCCGGCGCCGGCCTCCACCGGCCTTGGGCGGCTTTCTCCAGCCAAGGCCGTGCGGGACCCTGGCACCTCGGGGCCGAGCCCAGGGGACGACCATCCCTCTGCCTGCACCTGGGCCCCGAGACACAGGCTCCGGGTGTCCCCGGACCCCGGGCCAGGCGGACGCCCACCCGCCCCACCCCGCCGGAGGCCTCCGTCTCCGCTGGCAGGCACCGCGGCCCCTCCCCCGCCGCCCTCCCTTCGCCCCCGAGGGCCAGGCGCCCTCCGTTCGCGCCGGCCGGCCGCGGTGGCCCCCGGCGCACAGCCACAAAAGAGCCGGGAGAAACCAGCGGAGGGAGGGAGCGAGGCACCTGCGCGCGCGCGACCCGCGCCCTGGGCCTCCGGGAGAGACCACCACCGGGGAAGAGCGGGCAGGCAGGCAGGCCCACAGCGCACACCAGGAGGCTGCCTGGGGCTGCGCCGCTCCTCCCGCGTGCGGGACCCCGGGCGGGGCTGGGACCCCACCGGCACTCCGCAGACCCTGGAGGCCTGCCCCGGGGTCCCACGGTGACTGCCACCGCCCGGGCACTGCCTCCTTAGCGGAGCCCAGCCCCGGGCACGACCGCACTCCGGTGGGGGAGCTGCCACTTCAACACAGCCTCAGCGCGTCTGTCCCAGTCCGTGACCCAGCCTGTGCGTCCCTCCTTCCTCCCCCCGCCCACCCCAACTCCCAACCCCTGTCTCTCTGGCTTCTGTCACCGCCAGGGAAGTGGCAGAGGCCCCGTGGAGCCACGGGCGGCGCCAAGGGGCCTCGCTGCGGGCAAGGAGTAACGCGCTGTCCACGCCCGCGGCCTCCTGAGGAGGCGGGGAGCAGGCGGGTGGCGCGGCGCTGGCTGAGCCGGCCAGGCCAGCGGGGAGAGGCTCGCGACCGGAGCGGCCCAGCAGCCTGGCGCGCGCTCACCATGCAGGCCGGGCGGCTGCTCTTGGGGCGCCGGGAGCCCGGTCCCAGCGTCTACGGCCATACCACCCTGAACGCGCCCGATCTCGTCTGATCTCGGAAGCTAAGCAGGGTCGGGCCTGGTTAGTACTTGGATGGGAGACCGCCTGGGAATACCGGGTGCTGTAGGCTTTTGCCCGCCACTCCTTTTGCGGCCGCCCCGCCCCTCGACCCTCTGCAGCCGCCCACCCCGCCGCAGGACCCCTGGCCAGCAGGGGTGGGGGGGTGGGGGGGTGGGGGGCGTAGGGGGGGTGGAGGGGCGTGGGGGCGGGGCCCCCGCCCGGCCCTCCAGCCTCGCAGCCCCGGCCGGCCGCACGCCAGGCCCCTCGGCCCGGGCTCCCCCCCACAGCCCCTTCTTAGTCCTCTGCCCTCCCGCCCGCAAGCCGGCAGCCCGCAGCCCTGCGCCGCGCCCCCAACGCCGCCCCCCAACGCCCAAGCCCAGGGCTGCCTGCCGGCGCCGGCCTCCACCGGCCTTGGGCGGCTTTCTCCAGCCAAGGCCGTGCGGGACCCTGGCACCTCGGGGCCGAGCCCAGGGGACGACCATCCCTCTGCCTGCACCTGGGCCCCGAGACACAGGCTCCGGGTGTCCCCGGACCCCGGGCCAGGCGGACGCCCACCCGCCCCACCCCGCCGGAGGCCTCCGTCTCCGCTGGCAGGCACCGCGGCCCCTCCCCCGCCGCCCTCCCTTCGCCCCCGAGGGCCAGGCGCCCTCCGTTCGCGCCGGCCGGCCGCGGTGGCCCCCGGCGCACAGCCACAAAAGAGCCGGGAGAAACCAGCGGAGCGAGGGAGCGAGGCACCTGCGCGCGCGCGACCCGCGCCCTGGGCCTCCGGGAGAGACCACCACCGGGGAAGAGCGGGCAGGCAGGCAGGCCCACAGCGCACACCAGGAGGCTGCCTGGGGCTGCGCCGCTCCTCCCGCGTGCGGGACCCCGGGCGGGGCTGGGACCCCACCGGCACTCCGCAGACCCTGGAGGCCTGCCCCGGGGTCCCACGGTGACTGCCACCGCCCGGGCACTGCCTCCTTAGCGGAGCCCAGCCCCGGGCACGACCGCACTCCGGTGGGGGAGCTGCCACTTCAACACAGCCTCAGCGCGTCTGTCCCAGTCCGTGACCCAGCCTGTGCGTCCCTCCTTCCTCCCCCCGCCCACCCCAACTCCCAACCCCTGTCTCTCTGGCTTCTGTCACCGCCAGGGAAGTGGCAGAGGCCCCGTGGAGCCACGGGCGGCGCCAAGGGGCCTCGCTGCGGGCAAGGAGTAACGCGCTGTCCACGCCCGCGGCCTCCTGAGGAGGCGGGGAGCAGGCGGGTGGCGCGGCGCTGGCTGAGCCGGCCAGGCCAGCGGGGAGAGGCTCGCGACCGGAGCGGCCCAGCAGCCTGGCGCGCGCTCACCATGCAGGCCGGGCGGCTGCTCTTGGGGCGCCGGGAGCCCGGTCCCAGCGTCTACGGCCATACCACCCTGAACGCGCCCGATCTCGTCTGATCTCGGAAGCTAAGCAGGGTCGGGCCTGGTTAGTACTTGGATGGGAGACCGCCTGGGAATACCGGGTGCTGTAGGCTTTTGCCCGCCACTCCTTTTGCGGCCGCCCCGCCCCTCGACCCTCTGCAGCCGCCCACCCCGCCGCAGGACCCCTGGCCAGCAGGGGTGGGGGGGTGGGGGGGTGGGGGGGTGGGGGGGTGGAGGGGCGTGGGGGCGGGGCCCCCGCCCGGCCCTCCAGCCTCGCAGCCCCGGCCGGCCGCACGCCAGGCCCCTCGGCCCGGGCTCCCCCCCACAGCCCCTTCTTAGTCCTCTGCCCTCCCGCCCGCAAGCCGGCAGCCCGCAGCCCTGCGCCGCGCCCCCAACGCCGCCCCCCAACGCCCAAGCCCAGGGCTGCCTGCCGGCGCCGGCCTCCACCGGCCTTGGGCGGCTTTCTCCAGCCAAGGCCGTGCGGGACCCTGGCACCTCGGGGCCGAGCCCAGGGGACGACCATCCCTCTGCCTGCACCTGGGCCCCGAGACACAGGCTCCGGGTGTCCCCGGACCCCGGGCCAGGCGGACGCCCACCCGCCCCACCCCGCCGGAGGCCTCCGTCTCCGCTGGCAGGCACCGCGGCCCCTCCCCCGCCGCCCTCCCTTCGCCCCCGAGGGCCAGGCGCCCTCCGTTCGCGCCGGCCGGCCGCGGTGGCCCCCGGCGCACAGCCACAAAAGAGCCGGGAGAAACCAGCGGAGGGAGGGAGCGAGGCACCTGCGCGCGCGCGACCCGCGCCCTGGGCCTCCGGGAGAGACCACCACCGGGGAAGAGCGGGCAGGCAGGCAGGCCCACAGCGCACACCAGGAGGCTGCCTGGGGCTGCGCCGCTCCTCCCGCGTGCGGGACCCCGGGCGGGGCTGGGACCCCACCGGCACTCCGCAGACCCTGGAGGCCTGCCCCGGGGTCCCACGGTGACTGCCACCGCCCGGGCACTGCCTCCTTAGCGGAGCCCAGCCCCGGGCACGACCGCACTCCGGTGGGGGAGCTGCCACTTCAACACAGCCTCAGCGCGTCTGTCCCAGTCCGTGACCCAGCCTGTGCGTCCCTCCTTCCTCCCCCCGCCCACCCCAACTCCCAACCCCTGTCTCTCTGGCTTCTGTCACCGCCAGGGAAGTGGCAGAGGCCCCGTGGAGCCACGGGCGGCGCCAAGGGGCCTCGCTGCGGGCAAGGAGTAACGCGCTGTCCACGCCCGCGGCCTCCTGAGGAGGCGGGGAGCAGGCGGGTGGCGCGGCGCTGGCTGAGCCGGCCAGGCCAGCGGGGAGAGGCTCGCGACCGGAGCGGCCCAGCAGCCTGGCGCGCGCTCACCATGCAGGCCGGGCGGCTGCTCTTGGGGCGCCGGGAGCCCGGTCCCAGCGTCTACGGCCATACCACCCTGAACGCGCCCGATCTCGTCTGATCTCGGAAGCTAAGCAGGGTCGGGCCTGGTTAGTACTTGGATGGGAGACCGCCTGGGAATACCGGGTGCTGTAGGCTTTTGCCCGCCACTCCTTTTGCGGCCGCCCCGCCCCTCGACCCTCTGCAGCCGCCCACCCCGCCGCAGGACCCCTGGCCAGCAGGGGTGGGGGGGTGGGGGGGTGGGGGGGTGGGGGGGTGGGGGGGTGGGGGGCGTAGGGGGGGTGGAGGGGCGTGGGGGCGGGGCCCCCGCCCGGCCCTCCAGCCTCGCAGCCCCGGCCGGCCGCACGCCAGGCCCCTCGGCCCGGGCTCCCCCCCACAGCCCCTTCTTAGTCCTCTGCCCTCCCGCCCGCAAGCCGGCAGCCCGCAGCCCTGCGCCGCGCCCCCAACGCCGCCCCCCAACGCCCAAGCCCAGGGCTGCCTGCCGGCGCCGGCCTCCACCGGCCTTGGGCGGCTTTCTCCAGCCAAGGCCGTGCGGGACCCTGGCACCTCGGGGCCGAGCCCAGGGGACGACCATCCCTCTGCCTGCACCTGGGCCCCGAGACACAGGCTCCGGGTGTCCCCGGACCCCGGGCCAGGCGGACGCCCACCCGCCCCACCCCGCCGGAGGCCTCCGTCTCCGCTGGCAGGCACCGCGGCCCCTCCCCCGCCGCCCTCCCTTCGCCCCCGAGGGCCAGGCGCCCTCCGTTCGCGCCGGCCGGCCGCGGTGGCCCCCGGCGCACAGCCACAAAAGAGCCGGGAGAAACCAGCGGAGGGAGGGAGCGAGGCACCTGCGCGCGCGCGACCCGCGCCCTGGGCCTCCGGGAGAGACCACCACCGGGGAAGAGCGGGCAGGCAGGCAGGCCCACAGCGCACACCAGGAGGCTGCCTGGGGCTGCGCCGCTCCTCCCGCGTGCGGGACCCCGGGCGGGGCTGGGACCCCACCGGCACTCCGCAGACCCTGGAGGCCTGCCCCGGGGTCCCACGGTGACTGCCACCGCCCGGGCACTGCCTCCTTAGCGGAGCCCAGCCCCGGGCACGACCGCACTCCGGTGGGGGAGCTGCCACTTCAACACAGCCTCAGCGCGTCTGTCCCAGTCCGTGACCCAGCCTGTGCGTCCCTCCTTCCTCCCCCCGCCCACCCCAACTCCCAACCCCTGTCTCTCTGGCTTCTGTCACCGCCAGGGAAGTGGCAGAGGCCCCGTGGAGCCACGGGCGGCGCCAAGGGGCCTCGCTGCGGGCAAGGAGTAACGCGCTGTCCACGCCCGCGGCCTCCTGAGGAGGCGGGGAGCAGGCGGGTGGCGCGGCGCTGGCTGAGCCGGCCAGGCCAGCGGGGAGAGGCTCGCGACCGGAGCGGCCCAGCAGCCTGGCGCGCGCTCACCATGCAGGCCGGGCGGCTGCTCTTGGGGCGCCGGGAGCCCGGTCCCAGCGTCTACGGCCATACCACCCTGAACGCGCCCGATCTCGTCTGATCTCGGAAGCTAAGCAGGGTCGGGCCTGGTTAGTACTTGGATGGGAGACCGCCTGGGAATACCGGGTGCTGTAGGCTTTTGCCCGCCACTCCTTTTGCGGCCGCCCCGCCCCTCGACCCTCTGCAGCCGCCCACCCCGCCGCAGGACCCCTGGCCAGCAGGGGTGGGGGGGTGGGGGGGTGGGGGGCGTAGGGGGGGTGGAGGGGCGTGGGGGCGGGGCCCCCGCCCGGCCCTCCAGCCTCGCAGCCCCGGCCGGCCGCACGCCAGGCCCCTCGGCCCGGGCTCCCCCCCACAGCCCCTTCTTAGTCCTCTGCCCTCCCGCCCGCAAGCCGGCAGCCCGCAGCCCTGCGCCGCGCCCCCAACGCCGCCCCCCAACGCCCAAGCCCAGGGCTGCCTGCCGGCGCCGGCCTCCACCGGCCTTGGGCGGCTTTCTCCAGCCAAGGCCGTGCGGGACCCTGGCACCTCGGGGCCGAGCCCAGGGGACGACCATCCCTCTGCCTGCACCTGGGCCCCGAGACACAGGCTCCGGGTGTCCCCGGACCCCGGGCCAGGCGGACGCCCACCCGCCCCACCCCGCCGGAGGCCTCCGTCTCCGCTGGCAGGCACCGCGGCCCCTCCCCCGCCGCCCTCCCTTCGCCCCCGAGGGCCAGGCGCCCTCCGTTCGCGCCGGCCGGCCGCGGTGGCCCCCGGCGCACAGCCACAAAAGAGCCGGGAGAAACCAGCGGAGCGAGGGAGCGAGGCACCTGCGCGCGCGCGACCCGCGCCCTGGGCCTCCGGGAGAGACCACCACCGGGGAAGAGCGGGCAGGCAGGCAGGCCCACAGCGCACACCAGGAGGCTGCCTGGGGCTGCGCCGCTCCTCCCGCGTGCGGGACCCCGGGCGGGGCTGGGACCCCACCGGCACTCCGCAGACCCTGGAGGCCTGCCCCGGGGTCCCACGGTGACTGCCACCGCCCGGGCACTGCCTCCTTAGCGGAGCCCAGCCCCGGGCACGACCGCACTCCGGTGGGGGAGCTGCCACTTCAACACAGCCTCAGCGCGTCTGTCCCAGTCCGTGACCCAGCCTGTGCGTCCCTCCTTCCTCCCCCCGCCCACCCCAACTCCCAACCCCTGTCTCTCTGGCTTCTGTCACCGCCAGGGAAGTGGCAGAGGCCCCGTGGAGCCACGGGCGGCGCCAAGGGGCCTCGCTGCGGGCAAGGAGTAACGCGCTGTCCACGCCCGCGGCCTCCTGAGGAGGCGGGGAGCAGGCGGGTGGCGCGGCGCTGGCTGAGCCGGCCAGGCCAGCGGGGAGAGGCTCGCGACCGGAGCGGCCCAGCAGCCTGGCGCGCGCTCACCATGCAGGCCGGGCGGCTGCTCTTGGGGCGCCGGGAGCCCGGTCCCAGCGTCTACGGCCATACCACCCTGAACGCGCCCGATCTCGTCTGATCTCGGAAGCTAAGCAGGGTCGGGCCTGGTTAGTACTTGGATGGGAGACCGCCTGGGAATACCGGGTGCTGTAGGCTTTTGCCCGCCACTCCTTTTGCGGCCGCCCCGCCCCTCGACCCTCTGCAGCCGCCCACCCCGCCGCAGGACCCCTGGCCAGCAGGGGTGGGGGGGTGGGGGGGTGGGGGGGTGGGGGGCGTAGGGGGGGTGGAGGGGCGTGGGGGCGGGGCCCCCGCCCGGCCCTCCAGCCTCGCAGCCCCGGCCGGCCGCACGCCAGGCCCCTCGGCCCGGGCTCCCCCCCACAGCCCCTTCTTAGTCCTCTGCCCTCCCGCCCGCAAGCCGGCAGCCCGCAGCCCTGCGCCGCGCCCCCAACGCCGCCCCCCAACGCCCAAGCCCAGGGCTGCCTGCCGGCGCCGGCCTCCACCGGCCTTGGGCGGCTTTCTCCAGCCAAGGCCGTGCGGGACCCTGGCACCTCGGGGCCGAGCCCAGGGGACGACCATCCCTCTGCCTGCACCTGGGCCCCGAGACACAGGCTCCGGGTGTCCCCGGACCCCGGGCCAGGCGGACGCCCACCCGCCCCACCCCGCCGGAGGCCTCCGTCTCCGCTGGCAGGCACCGCGGCCCCTCCCCCGCCGCCCTCCCTTCGCCCCCGAGGGCCAGGCGCCCTCCGTTCGCGCCGGCCGGCCGCGGTGGCCCCCGGCGCACAGCCACAAAAGAGCCGGGAGAAACCAGCGGAGGGAGGGAGCGAGGCACCTGCGCGCGCGCGACCCGCGCCCTGGGCCTCCGGGAGAGACCACCACCGGGGAAGAGCGGGCAGGCAGGCAGGCCCACAGCGCACACCAGGAGGCTGCCTGGGGCTGCGCCGCTCCTCCCGCGTGCGGGACCCCGGGCGGGGCTGGGACCCCACCGGCACTCCGCAGACCCTGGAGGCCTGCCCCGGGGTCCCACGGTGACTGCCACCGCCCGGGCACTGCCTCCTTAGCGGAGCCCAGCCCCGGGCACGACCGCACTCCGGTGGGGGAGCTGCCACTTCAACACAGCCTCAGCGCGTCTGTCCCAGTCCGTGACCCAGCCTGTGCGTCCCTCCTTCCTCCCCCCGCCCACCCCAACTCCCAACCCCTGTCTCTCTGGCTTCTGTCACCGCCAGGGAAGTGGCAGAGGCCCCGTGGAGCCACGGGCGGCGCCAAGGGGCCTCGCTGCGGGCAAGGAGTAACGCGCTGTCCACGCCCGCGGCCTCCTGAGGAGGCGGGGAGCAGGCGGGTGGCGCGGCGCTGGCTGAGCCGGCCAGGCCAGCGGGGAGAGGCTCGCGACCGGAGCGGCCCAGCAGCCTGGCGCGCGCTCACCATGCAGGCCGGGCGGCTGCTCTTGGGGCGCCGGGAGCCCGGTCCCAGCGTCTACGGCCATACCACCCTGAACGCGCCCGATCTCGTCTGATCTCGGAAGCTAAGCAGGGTCGGGCCTGGTTAGTACTTGGATGGGAGACCGCCTGGGAATACCGGGTGCTGTAGGCTTTTGCCCGCCACTCCTTTTGCGGCAGCCCCGCCCCTCGACCCTCTGCAGCCGCCCACCCCGCCGCAGGACCCCTGGCCAGCAGGGGTGGGGGGGTGGGGGGGTGGGGGGGTGGGGGGCGTAGGGGGGGTGGAGGGGCGTGGGGGCGGGGCCCCCGCCCGGCCCTCCAGCCTCGCAGCCCCGGCCGGCCGCACGCCAGGCCCCTCGGCCCGGGCTCCCCCCCACAGCCCCTTCTTAGTCCTCTGCCCTCCCGCCCGCAAGCCGGCAGCCCGCAGCCCTGCGCCGCGCCCCCAACGCCGCCCCCCAACGCCCAAGCCCAGGGCTGCCTGCCGGCGCCGGCCTCCACCGGCCTTGGGCGGCTTTCTCCAGCCAAGGCCGTGCGGGACCCTGGCACCTCGGGGCCGAGCCCAGGGGACGACCATCCCTCTGCCTGCACCTGGGCCCCGAGACACAGGCTCCGGGTGTCCCCGGACCCCGGGCCAGGCGGACGCCCACCCGCCCCACCCCGCCGGAGGCCTCCGTCTCCGCTGGCAGGCACCGCGGCCCCTCCCCCGCCGCCCTCCCTTCGCCCCCGAGGGCCAGGCGCCCTCCGTTCGCGCCGGCCGGCTGCGGTGGCCCCCGGCGCACAGCCACAAAAGAGCCGGGAGAAACCAGCGGAGGGAGGGAGCGAGGGACCTGCGCGCGCGCGACCCGCGCCCTGGGCCTCCGGGAGAGACCACCACCGGGGAAGAGCGGGCAGGCAGGCAGGCCCACAGCGCACACCAGGAGGCTGCCTGGGGCTGCGCCGCTCCTCCCGCGTGCGGGACCCCGGGCGGGGCTGGGACCCCACCGGCACTCCGCAGACCCTGGAGGCCTGCCCCGGGGTCCCACGGTGACTGCCACCGCCCGGGCACTGCCTCCTTAGCGGAGCCCAGCCCCGGGCACGACCGCACTCCGGTGGGGGAGCTGCCACTTCAACACAGCCTCAGCGCGTCTGTCCCAGTCCGTGACCCAGCCTGTGCGTCCCTCCTTCCTCCCCCCGCCCACCCCAACTCCCAACCCCTGTCTCTCTGGCTTCTGTCACCGCCAGGGAAGTGGCAGAGGCCCCGTGGAGCCACGGGCGGCGCCAAGGGGCCTCGCTGCGGGCAAGGAGTAACGCGCTGTCCACGCCCGCGGCCTCCTGAGGAGGCGGGGAGCAGGCGGGTGGCGCGGCGCTGGCTGAGCCGGCCAGGCCAGCGGGGAGAGGCTCGCGACCGGAGCGGCCCAGCAGCCTGGCGCGCGCTCACCATGCAGGCCGGGCGGCTGCTCTTGGGGCGCCGGGAGCCCGGTCCCAGCGTCTACGGCCATACCACCCTGAACGCGCCCGATCTCGTCTGATCTCGGAAGCTAAGCAGGGTCGGGCCTGGTTAGTACTTGGATGGGAGACCGCCTGGGAATACCGGGTGCTGTAGGCTTTTGCCCGCCACTCCTTTTGCGGCCGCCCCGCCCCTCGACCCTCTGCAGCCGCCCACCCCGCCGCAGGACCCCTGGCCAGCAGGGGTGGGGGGGTGGGGGGGTGGGGGGCGTAGGGGGGGTGGAGGGGCGTGGGGGCGGGGCCCCCGCCCGGCCCTCCAGCCTCGCAGCCCCGGCCGGCCGCACGCCAGGCCCCTCGGCCCGGGCTCCCCCCCACAGCCCCTTCTTAGTCCTCTGCCCTCCCGCCCGCAAGCCGGCAGCCCGCAGCCCTGCGCCGCGCCCCCAACGCCGCCCCCCAACGCCCAAGCCCAGGGCTGCCTGCCGGCGCCGGCCTCCACCGGCCTTGGGCGGCTTTCTCCAGCCAAGGCCGTGCGGGACCCTGGCACCTCGGGGCCGAGCCCAGGGGACGACCATCCCTCTGCCTGCACCTGGGCCCCGAGACACAGGCTCCGGGTGTCCCCGGACCCCGGGCCAGGCGGACGCCCACCCGCCCCACCCCGCCGGAGGCCTCCGTCTCCGCTGGCAGGCACCGCGGCCCCTCCCCCGCCGCCCTCCCTTCGCCCCCGAGGGCCAGGCGCCCTCCGTTCGCGCCGGCCGGCCGCGGTGGCCCCCGGCGCACAGCCACAAAAGAGCCGGGAGAAACCAGCGGAGCGAGGGAGCGAGGCACCTGCGCGCGCGCGACCCGCGCCCTGGGCCTCCGGGAGAGACCACCACCGGGGAAGAGCGGGCAGGCAGGCAGGCCCACAGCGCACACCAGGAGGCTGCCTGGGGCTGCGCCGCTCCTCCCGCGTGCGGGACCCCGGGCGGGGCTGGGACCCCACCGGCACTCCGCAGACCCTGGAGGCCTGCCCCGGGGTCCCACGGTGACTGCCACCGCCCGGGCACTGCCTCCTTAGCGGAGCCCAGCCCCGGGCACGACCGCACTCCGGTGGGGGAGCTGCCACTTCAACACAGCCTCAGCGCGTCTGTCCCAGTCCGTGACCCAGCCTGTGCGTCCCTCCTTCCTCCCCCCGCCCACCCCAACTCCCAACCCCTGTCTCTCTGGCTTCTGTCACCGCCAGGGAAGTGGCAGAGGCCCCGTGGAGCCACGGGCGGCGCCAAGGGGCCTCGCTGCGGGCAAGGAGTAACGCGCTGTCCACGCCCGCGGCCTCCTGAGGAGGCGGGGAGCAGGCGGGTGGCGCGGCGCTGGCTGAGCCGGCCAGGCCAGCGGGGAGAGGCTCGCGACCGGAGCGGCCCAGCAGCCTGGCGCGCGCTCACCATGCAGGCCGGGCGGCTGCTCTTGGGGCGCCGGGAGCCCGGTCCCAGCGTCTACGGCCATACCACCCTGAACGCGCCCGATCTCGTCTGATCTCGGAAGCTAAGCAGGGTCGGGCCTGGTTAGTACTTGGATGGGAGACCGCCTGGGAATACCGGGTGCTGTAGGCTTTTGCCCGCCACTCCTTTTGCGGCCGCCCCGCCCCTCGACCCTCTGCAGCCGCCCACCCCGCCGCAGGACCCCTGGCCAGCAGGGGTGGGGGGGTGGGGGGGTGGGGGGGTGGGGGGCGTAGGGGGGGTGGAGGGGCGTGGGGGCGGGGCCCCCGCCCGGCCCTCCAGCCTCGCAGCCCCGGCCGGCCGCACGCCAGGCCCCTCGGCCCGGGCTCCCCCCCACAGCCCCTTCTTAGTCCTCTGCCCTCCCGCCCGCAAGCCGGCAGCCCGCAGCCCTGCGCCGCGCCCCCAACGCCGCCCCCCAACGCCCAAGCCCAGGGCTGCCTGCCGGCGCCGGCCTCCACCGGCCTTGGGCGGCTTTCTCCAGCCAAGGCCGTGCGGGACCCTGGCACCTCGGGGCCGAGCCCAGGGGACGACCATCCCTCTGCCTGCACCTGGGCCCCGAGACACAGGCTCCGGGTGTCCCCGGACCCCGGGCCAGGCGGACGCCCACCCGCCCCACCCCGCCGGAGGCCTCCGTCTCCGCTGGCAGGCACCGCGGCCCCTCCCCCGCCGCCCTCCCTTCGCCCCCGAGGGCCAGGCGCCCTCCGTTCGCGCCGGCCGGCCGCGGTGGCCCCCGGCGCACAGCCACAAAAGAGCCGGGAGAAACCAGCGGAGGGAGGGAGCGAGGCACCTGCGCGCGCGCGACCCGCGCCCTGGGCCTCCGGGAGAGACCACCACCGGGGAAGAGCGGGCAGGCAGGCAGGCCCACAGCGCACACCAGGAGGCTGCCTGGGGCTGCGCCGCTCCTCCCGCGTGCGGGACCCCGGGCGGGGCTGGGACCCCACCGGCACTCCGCAGACCCTGGAGGCCTGCCCCGGGGTCCCACGGTGACTGCCACCGCCCGGGCACTGCCTCCTTAGCGGAGCCCAGCCCCGGGCACGACCGCACTCCGGTGGGGGAGCTGCCACTTCAACACAGCCTCAGCGCGTCTGTCCCAGTCCGTGACCCAGCCTGTGCGTCCCTCCTTCCTCCCCCCGCCCACCCCAACTCCCAACCCCTGTCTCTCTGGCTTCTGTCACCGCCAGGGAAGTGGCAGAGGCCCCGTGGAGCCACGGGCGGCGCCAAGGGGCCTCGCTGCGGGCAAGGAGTAACGCGCTGTCCACGCCCGCGGCCTCCTGAGGAGGCGGGGAGCAGGCGGGTGGCGCGGCGCTGGCTGAGCCGGCCAGGCCAGCGGGGAGAGGCTCGCGACCGGAGCGGCCCAGCAGCCTGGCGCGCGCTCACCATGCAGGCCGGGCGGCTGCTCTTGGGGCGCCGGGAGCCCGGTCCCAGCGTCTACGGCCATACCACCCTGAACGCGCCCGATCTCGTCTGATCTCGGAAGCTAAGCAGGGTCGGGCCTGGTTAGTACTTGGATGGGAGACCGCCTGGGAATACCGGGTGCTGTAGGCTTTTGCCCGCCACTCCTTTTGCGGCCGCCCCGCCCCTCGACCCTCTGCAGCCGCCCACCCCGCCGCAGGACCCCTGGCCAGCAGGGGTGGGGGGGTGGGGGGGTGGGGGGCGTAGGGGGGGTGGAGGGGCGTGGGGGCGGGGCCCCCGCCCGGCCCTCCAGCCTCGCAGCCCCGGCCGGCCGCACGCCAGGCCCCTCGGCCCGGGCTCCCCCCCACAGCCCCTTCTTAGTCCTCTGCCCTCCCGCCCGCAAGCCGGCAGCCCGCAGCCCTGCGCCGCGCCCCCAACGCCGCCCCCCAACGCCCAAGCCCAGGGCTGCCTGCCGGCGCCGGCCTCCACCGGCCTTGGGCGGCTTTCTCCAGCCAAGGCCGTGCGGGACCCTGGCACCTCGGGGCCGAGCCCAGGGGACGACCATCCCTCTGCCTGCACCTGGGCCCCGAGACACAGGCTCCGGGTGTCCCCGGACCCCGGGCCAGGCGGACGCCCACCCGCCCCACCCCGCCGGAGGCCTCCGTCTCCGCTGGCAGGCACCGCGGCCCCTCCCCCGCCGCCCTCCCTTCGCCCCCGAGGGCCAGGCGCCCTCCGTTCGCGCCGGCCGGCCGCGGTGGCCCCCGGCGCACAGCCACAAAAGAGCCGGGAGAAACCAGCGGAGGGAGGGAGCGAGGCACCTGCGCGCGCGCGACCCGCGCCCTGGGCCTCCGGGAGAGACCACCACCGGGGAAGAGCGGGCAGGCAGGCAGGCCCACAGCGCACACCAGGAGGCTGCCTGGGGCTGCGCCGCTCCTCCCGCGTGCGGGACCCCGGGCGGGGCTGGGACCCCACCGGCACTCCGCAGACCCTGGAGGCCTGCCCCGGGGTCCCACGGTGACTGCCACCGCCCGGGCACTGCCTCCTTAGCGGAGCCCAGCCCCGGGCACGACCGCACTCCGGTGGGGGAGCTGCCACTTCAACACAGCCTCAGCGCGTCTGTCCCAGTCCGTGACCCAGCCTGTGCGTCCCTCCTTCCTCCCCCCGCCCACCCCAACTCCCAACCCCTGTCTCTCTGGCTTCTGTCACCGCCAGGGAAGTGGCAGAGGCCCCGTGGAGCCACGGGCGGCGCCAAGGGGCCTCGCTGCGGGCAAGGAGTAACGCGCTGTCCACGCCCGCGGCCTCCTGAGGAGGCGGGGAGCAGGCGGGTGGCGCGGCGCTGGCTGAGCCGGCCAGGCCAGCGGGGAGAGGCTCGCGACCGGAGCGGCCCAGCAGCCTGGCGCGCGCTCACCATGCAGGCCGGGCGGCTGCTCTTGGGGCGCCGGGAGCCCGGTCCCAGCGTCTACGGCCATACCACCCTGAACGCGCCCGATCTCGTCTGATCTCGGAAGCTAAGCAGGGTCGGGCCTGGTTAGTACTTGGATGGGAGACAGCCTGGGAATACCGGGTGCTGTAGGCTTTTGCCCGCCACTCCTTTTGCGGCCGCCCCGCCCCTCGACCCTCTGCAGCCGCCCACCCCGCCGCAGGACCCCTGGCCAGCAGGGGTGGGGGGGTGGGGGGCGTAGGGGGGGTGGAGGGGCGTGGGGGCGGGGCCCCCGCCCGGCCCTCCAGCCTCGCAGCCCCGGCCGGCCGCACGCCAGGCCCCTCGGCCCGGGCTCCCCCCCACAGCCCCTTCTTAGTCCTCTGCCCTCCCGCCCGCAAGCCGGCAGCCCGCAGCCCTGCGCCGCGCCCCCAACGCCGCCCCCCAACGCCCAAGCCCAGGGCTGCCTGCCGGCGCCGGCCTCCACCGGCCTTGGGCGGCTTTCTCCAGCCAAGGCCGTGCGGGACCCTGGCACCTCGGGGCCGAGCCCAGGGGACGACCATCCCTCTGCCTGCACCTGGGCCCCGAGACACAGGCTCCGGGTGTCCCCGGACCCCGGGCCAGGCGGACGCCCACCCGCCCCACCCCGCCGGAGGCCTCCGTCTCCGCTGGCAGGCACCGCGGCCCCTCCCCCGCCGCCCTCCCTTCGCCCCCGAGGGCCAGGCGCCCTCCGTTCGCGCCGGCCGGCCGCGGTGGCCCCCGGCGCACAGCCACAAAAGAGCCGGGAGAAACCAGCGGAGGGAGGGAGCGAGGCACCTGCGCGCGCGCGACCCGCGCCCTGGGCCTCCGGGAGAGACCACCACCGGGGAAGAGCGGGCAGGCAGGCAGGCCCACAGCGCACACCAGGAGGCTGCCTGGGGCTGCGCCGCTCCTCCCGCGTGCGGGACCCCGGGCGGGGCTGGGACCCCACCGGCACTCCGCAGACCCTGGAGGCCTGCCCCGGGGTCCCACGGTGACTGCCACCGCCCGGGCACTGCCTCCTTAGCGGAGCCCAGCCCCGGGCACGACCGCACTCCGGTGGGGGAGCTGCCACTTCAACACAGCCTCAGCGCGTCTGTCCCAGTCCGTGACCCAGCCTGTGCGTCCCTCCTTCCTCCCCCCGCCCACCCCAACTCCCAACCCCTGTCTCTCTGGCTTCTGTCACCGCCAGGGAAGTGGCAGAGGCCCCGTGGAGCCACGGGCGGCGCCAAGGGGCCTCGCTGCGGGCAAGGAGTAACGCGCTGTCCACGCCCGCGGCCTCCTGAGGAGGCGGGGAGCAGGCGGGTGGCGCGGCGCTGGCTGAGCCGGCCAGGCCAGCGGGGAGAGGCTCGCGACCGGAGCGGCCCAGCAGCCTGGCGCGCGCTCACCATGCAGGCCGGGCGGCTGCTCTTGGGGCGCCGGGAGCCCGGTCCCAGCGTCTACGGCCATACCACCCTGAACGCGCCCGATCTCGTCTGATCTCGGAAGCTAAGCAGGGTCGGGCCTGGTTAGTACTTGGATGGGAGACCGCCTGGGAATACCGGGTGCTGTAGGCTTTTGCCCGCCACTCCTTTTGCGGCCGCCCCGCCCCTCGACCCTCTGCAGCCGCCCACCCCGCCGCAGGACCCCTGGCCAGCAGGGGTGGGGGGGTGGGGGGGTGGGGGGGTGGGGGGCGTAGGGGGGGTGGAGGGGCGTGGGGGCGGGGCCCCCGCCCGGCCCTCCAGCCTCGCAGCCCCGGCCGGCCGCACGCCAGGCCCCTCGGCCCGGGCTCCCCCCCACAGCCCCTTCTTAGTCCTCTGCCCTCCCGCCCGCAAGCCGGCAGCCCGCAGCCCTGCGCCGCGCCCCCAACGCCGCCCCCCAACGCCCAAGCCCAGGGCTGCCTGCCGGCGCCGGCCTCCACCGGCCTTGGGCGGCTTTCTCCAGCCAAGGCCGTGCGGGACCCTGGCACCTCGGGGCCGAGCCCAGGGGACGACCATCCCTCTGCCTGCACCTGGGCCCCGAGACACAGGCTCCGGGTGTCCCCGGACCCCGGGCCAGGCGGACGCCCACCCGCCCCACCCCGCCGGAGGCCTCCGTCTCCGCTGGCAGGCACCGCGGCCCCTCCCCCGCCGCCCTCCCTTCGCCCCCGAGGGCCAGGCGCCCTCCGTTCGCGCCGGCCGGCCGCGGTGGCCCCCGGCGCACAGCCACAAAAGAGCCGGGAGAAACCAGCGGAGGGAGGGAGCGAGGCACCTGCGCGCGCGCGACCCGCGCCCTGGGCCTCCGGGAGAGACCACCACCGGGGAAGAGCGGGCAGGCAGGCAGGCCCACAGCGCACACCAGGAGGCTGCCTGGGGCTGCGCCGCTCCTCCCGCGTGCGGGACCCCGGGCGGGGCTGGGACCCCACCGGCACTCCGCAGACCCTGGAGGCCTGCCCCGGGGTCCCACGGTGACTGCCACCGCCCGGGCACTGCCTCCTTAGCGGAGCCCAGCCCCGGGCACGACCGCACTCCGGTGGGGGAGCTGCCACTTCAACACAGCCTCAGCGCGTCTGTCCCAGTCCGTGACCCAGCCTGTGCGTCCCTCCTTCCTCCCCCCGCCCACCCCAACTCCCAACCCCTGTCTCTCTGGCTTCTGTCACCGCCAGGGAAGTGGCAGAGGCCCCGTGGAGCCACGGGCGGCGCCAAGGGGCCTCGCTGCGGGCAAGGAGTAACGCGCTGTCCACGCCCGCGGCCTCCTGAGGAGGCGGGGAGCAGGCGGGTGGCGCGGCGCTGGCTGAGCCGGCCAGGCCAGCGGGGAGAGGCTCGCGACCGGAGCGGCCCAGCAGCCTGGCGCGCGCTCACCATGCAGGCCGGGCGGCTGCTCTTGGGGCGCCGGGAGCCCGGTCCCAGCGTCTACGGCCATACCACCCTGAACGCGCCCGATCTCGTCTGATCTCGGAAGCTAAGCAGGGTCGGGCCTGGTTAGTACTTGGATGGGAGACCGCCTGGGAATACCGGGTGCTGTAGGCTTTTGCCCGCCACTCCTTTTGCGGCCGCCCCGCCCCTCGACCCTCTGCAGCCGCCCACCCCGCCGCAGGACCCCTGGCCAGCAGGGGTGGGGGGGTGGGGGGGTGGGGGGGTGGGGGGCGTAGGGGGGGTGGAGGGGCGTGGGGGCGGGGCCCCCGCCCGGCCCTCCAGCCTCGCAGCCCCGGCCGGCCGCACGCCAGGCCCCTCGGCCCGGGCTCCCCCCCACAGCCCCTTCTTAGTCCTCTGCCCTCCCGCCCGCAAGCCGGCAGCCCGCAGCCCTGCGCCGCGCCCCCAACGCCGCCCCCCAACGCCCAAGCCCAGGGCTGCCTGCCGGCGCCGGCCTCCACCGGCCTTGGGCGGCTTTCTCCAGCCAAGGCCGTGCGGGACCCTGGCACCTCGGGGCCGAGCCCAGGGGACGACCATCCCTCTGCCTGCACCTGGGCCCCGAGACACAGGCTCCGGGTGTCCCCGGACCCCGGGCCAGGCGGACGCCCACCCGCCCCACCCCGCCGGAGGCCTCCG
This sequence comes from Rhinolophus hipposideros, assembly GCF_964194185.1. Taxonomy (NCBI): domain Eukaryota; kingdom Metazoa; phylum Chordata; class Mammalia; order Chiroptera; family Rhinolophidae; genus Rhinolophus; species Rhinolophus hipposideros. The sequence continues at coordinate 36,509 of NW_027668960.1, read as the reverse complement.
TCTCCGCTGGCAGGCACCGCGGCCCCTCCCCCGCCGCCCTCCCTTCGCCCCCGAGGGCCAGGCGCCCTCCGTTCGCGCCGGCCGGCCGCGGTGGCCCCCGGCGCACAGCCACAAAAGAGCCGGGAGAAACCAGCGGAGCGAGGGAGCGAGGCACCTGCGCGCGCGCGACCCGCGCCCTGGGCCTCCGGGAGAGACCACCACCGGGGAAGAGCGGGCAGGCAGGCAGGCCCACAGCGCACACCAGGAGGCTGCCTGGGGCTGCGCCGCTCCTCCCGCGTGCGGGACCCCGGGCGGGGCTGGGACCCCACCGGCACTCCGCAGACCCTGGAGGCCTGCCCCGGGGTCCCACGGTGACTGCCACCGCCCGGGCACTGCCTCCTTAGCGGAGCCCAGCCCCGGGCACGACCGCACTCCGGTGGGGGAGCTGCCACTTCAACACAGCCTCAGCGCGTCTGTCCCAGTCCGTGACCCAGCCTGTGCGTCCCTCCTTCCTCCCCCCGCCCACCCCAACTCCCAACCCCTGTCTCTCTGGCTTCTGTCACCGCCAGGGAAGTGGCAGAGGCCCCGTGGAGCCACGGGCGGCGCCAAGGGGCCTCGCTGCGGGCAAGGAGTAACGCGCTGTCCACGCCCGCGGCCTCCTGAGGAGGCGGGGAGCAGGCGGGTGGCGCGGCGCTGGCTGAGCCGGCCAGGCCAGCGGGGAGAGGCTCGCGACCGGAGCGGCCCAGCAGCCTGGCGCGCGCTCACCATGCAGGCCGGGCGGCTGCTCTTGGGGCGCCGGGAGCCCGGTCCCAGCGTCTACGGCCATACCACCCTGAACGCGCCCGATCTCGTCTGATCTCGGAAGCTAAGCAGGGTCGGGCCTGGTTAGTACTTGGATGGGAGACCGCCTGGGAATACCGGGTGCTGTAGGCTTTTGCCCGCCACTCCTTTTGCGGCCGCCCCGCCCCTCGACCCTCTGCAGCCGCCCACCCCGCCGCAGGACCCCTGGCCAGCAGGGGTGGGGGGGTGGGGGGGTGGGGGGCGTAGGGGGGGTGGAGGGGCGTGGGGGCGGGGCCCCCGCCCGGCCCTCCAGCCTCGCAGCCCCGGCCGGCCGCACGCCAGGCCCCTCGGCCCAGGCTCCCCCCCACAGCCCCTTCTTAGTCCTCTGCCCTCCCGCCCGCAAGCCGGCAGCCCGCAGCCCTGCGCCGCGCCCCCAACGCCGCCCCCCAACGCCCAAGCCCAGGGCTGCCTGCCGGCGCTGGCCTCCACCGGCCTTGGGCGGCTTTCTCCAGCCAAGGCCGTGCGGGACCCTGGCACCTCGGGGCCGAGCCCAGGGGACGACCATCCCTCTGCCTGCACCTGGGCCCCGAGACACAGGCTCCGGGTGTCCCCGGACCCCGGGCCAGGCGGACGCCCACCCGCCCCACCCCGCCGGAGGCCTCCGTCTCCGCTGGCAGGCACCGCGGCCCCTCCCCCGCCGCCCTCCCTTCGCCCCCGAGGGCCAGGCGCCCTCCGTTCGCGCCGGCCGGCCGCGGTGGCCCCCGGCGCACAGCCACAAAAGAGCCGGGAGAAACCAGCGGAGGGAGGGAGCGAGGCACCTGCGCGCGCGCGACCCGCGCCCTGGGCCTCCGGGAGAGACCACCACCGGGGAAGAGCGGGCAGGCAGGCAGGCCCACAGCGCACACCAGGAGGCTGCCTGGGGCTGCGCCGCTCCTCCCGCGTGCGGGACCCCGGGCGGGGCTGGGACCCCACCGGCACTCCGCAGACCCTGGAGGCCTGCCCCGGGGTCCCACGGTGACTGCCACCGCCCGGGCACTGCCTCCTTAGCGGAGCCCAGCCCCGGGCACGACCGCACTCCGGTGGGGGAGCTGCCACTTCAACACAGCCTCAGCGCGTCTGTCCCAGTCCGTGACCCAGCCTGTGCGTCCCTCCTTCCTCCCCCCGCCCACCCCAACTCCCAACCCCTGTCTCTCTGGCTTCTGTCACCGCCAGGGAAGTGGCAGAGGCCCCGTGGAGCCACGGGCGGCGCCAAGGGGCCTCGCTGCGGGCAAGGAGTAACGCGCTGTCCACGCCCGCGGCCTCCTGAGGAGGCGGGGAGCAGGCGGGTGGCGCGGCGCTGGCTGAGCCGGCCAGGCCAGCGGGGAGAGGCTCGCGACCGGAGCGGCCCAGCAGCCTGGCGCGCGCTCACCATGCAGGCCGGGCGGCTGCTCTTGGGGCGCCGGGAGCCCGGTCCCAGCGTCTACGGCCATACCACCCTGAACGCGCCCGATCTCGTCTGATCTCGGAAGCTAAGCAGGGTCGGGCCTGGTTAGTACTTGGATGGGAGACCGCCTGGGAATACCGGGTGCTGTAGGCTTTTGCCCGCGACTCCTTTTGCGGCCGCCCCGCCCCTCGACCCTCTGCAGCCGCCCACCCCGCCGCAGGACCCCTGGCCAGCAGGGGTGGGGGGGTGGGGGGGTGGGGGGTGGGGGGCGTAGGGGGGGTGGAGGGGCGTGGGGGCGGGGCCCCCGCCCGGCCCTCCAGCCTCGCAGCCCCGGCCGGCCGCACGCCAGGCCCCTCGGCCCGGGCTCCCCCCCACAGCCCCTTCTTAGTCCTCTGCCCTCCCGCCCGCAAGCCGGCAGCCCGCAGCCCTGCGCCGCGCCCCCAACGCCGCCCCCCAACGCCCAAGCCCAGGGCTGCCTGCCGGCGCCGGCCTCCACCGGCCTTGGGCGGCTTTCTCCAGCCAAGGCCGTGCGGGACCCTGGCACCTCGGGGCCGAGCCCAGGGGACGACCATCCCTCTGCCTGCACCTGGGCCCCGAGACACAGGCTCCGGGTGTCCCCGGACCCCGGGCCAGGCGGACGCCCACCCGCCCCACCCCGCCGGAGGCCTCCGTCTCCGCTGGCAGGCACCGCGGCCCCTCCCCCGCCGCCCTCCCTTCGCCCCCGAGGGCCAGGCGCCCTCCGTTCGCGCCGGCCGGCCGCGGTGGCCCCCGGCGCACAGCCACAAAAGAGCCGGGAGAAACCAGCGGAGGGAGGGAGCGAGGCACCTGCGCGCGCGCGACCCGCGCCCTGGGCCTCCGGGAGAGACCACCACCGGGGAAGAGCGGGCAGGCAGGCAGGCCCACAGCGCACACCAGGAGGCTGCCTGGGGCTGCGCCGCTCCTCCCGCGTGCGGGACCCCGGGCGGGGCTGGGACCCCACCGGCACTCCGCAGACCCTGGAGGCCTGCCCCGGGGTCCCACGGTGACTGCCACCGCCCGGGCACTGCCTCCTTAGCGGAGCCCAGCCCCGGGCACGACCGCACTCCGGTGGGGGAGCTGCCACTTCAACACAGCCTCAGCGCGTCTGTCCCAGTCCGTGACCCAGCCTGTGCGTCCCTCCTTCCTCCCCCCGCCCACCCCAACTCCCAACCCCTGTCTCTCTGGCTTCTGTCACCGCCAGGGAAGTGGCAGAGGCCCCGTGGAGCCACGGGCGGCGCCAAGGGGCCTCGCTGCGGGCAAGGAGTAACGCGCTGTCCACGCCCGCGGCCTCCTGAGGAGGCGGGGAGCAGGCGGGTGGCGCGGCGCTGGCTGAGCCGGCCAGGCCAGCGGGGAGAGGCTCGCGACCGGAGCGGCCCAGCAGCCTGGCGCGCGCTCACCATGCAGGCCGGGCGGCTGCTCTTGGGGCGCCGGGAGCCCGGTCCCAGCGTCTACGGCCATACCACCCTGAACGCGCCCGATCTCGTCTGATCTCGGAAGCTAAGCAGGGTCGGGCCTGGTTAGTACTTGGATGGGAGACCGCCTGGGAATACCGGGTGCTGTAGGCTTTTGCCCGCCACTCCTTTTGCGGCCGCCCCGCCCCTCGACCCTCTGCAGCCGCCCACCCCGCCGCAGGACCCCTGGCCAGCAGGGGTGGGGGGGTGGGGGGGTGGGGGGGTGGGGGGCGTAGGGGGGGTGGAGGGGCGTGGGGGCGGGGCCCCCGCCCGGCCCTCCAGCCTCGCAGCCCCGGCCGGCCGCACGCCAGGCCCCTCGGCCCGGGCTCCCCCCCACAGCCCCTTCTTAGTCCTCTGCCCTCCCGCCCGCAAGCCGGCAGCCCGCAGCCCTGCGCCGCGCCCCCAACGCCGCCCCCCAACGCCCAAGCCCAGGGCTGCCTGCCGGCGCCGGCCTCCACCGGCCTTGGGCGGCTTTCTCCAGCCAAGGCCGTGCGGGACCCTGGCACCTCGGGGCCGAGCCCAGGGGACGACCATCCCTCTGCCTGCACCTGGGCCCCGAGACACAGGCTCCGGGTGTCCCCGGACCCCGGGCCAGGCGGACGCCCACCCGCCCCACCCCGCCGGAGGCCTCCGTCTCCGCTGGCAGGCACCGCGGCCCCTCCCCCGCCGCCCTCCCTTCGCCCCCGAGGGCCAGGCGCCCTCCGTTCGCGCCGGCCGGCCGCGGTGGCCCCCGGCGCACAGCCACAAAAGAGCCGGGAGAAACCAGCGGAGCGAGGGAGCGAGGCACCTGCGCGCGCGCGACCCGCGCCCTGGGCCTCCGGGAGAGACCACCACCGGGGAAGAGCGGGCAGGCAGGCAGGCCCACAGCGCACACCAGGAGGCTGCCTGGGGCTGCGCCGCTCCTCCCGCGTGCGGGACCCCGGGCGGGGCTGGGACCCCACCGGCACTCCGCAGACCCTGGAGGCCTGCCCCGGGGTCCCACGGTGACTGCCACCGCCCGGGCACTGCCTCCTTAGCGGAGCCCAGCCCCGGGCACGACCGCACTCCGGTGGGGGAGCTGCCACTTCAACACAGCCTCAGCGCGTCTGTCCCAGTCCGTGACCCAGCCTGTGCGTCCCTCCTTCCTCCCCCCGCCCACCCCAACTCCCAACCCCTGTCTCTCTGGCTTCTGTCACCGCCAGGGAAGTGGCAGAGGCCCCGTGGAGCCACGGGCGGCGCCAAGGGGCCTCGCTGCGGGCAAGGAGTAACGCGCTGTCCACGCCCGCGGCCTCCTGAGGAGGCGGGGAGCAGGCGGGTGGCGCGGCGCTGGCTGAGCCGGCCAGGCCAGCGGGGAGAGGCTCGCGACCGGAGCGGCCCAGCAGCCTGGCGCGCGCTCACCATGCAGGCCGGGCGGCTGCTCTTGGGGCGCCGGGAGCCCGGTCCCAGCGTCTACGGCCATACCACCCTGAACGCGCCCGATCTCGTCTGATCTCGGAAGCTAAGCAGGGTCGGGCCTGGTTAGTACTTGGATGGGAGACCGCCTGGGAATACCGGGTGCTGTAGGCTTTTGCCCGCCACTCCTTTTGCGGCCGCCCCGCCCCTCGACCCTCTGCAGCCGCCCACCCCGCCGCAGGACCCCTGGCCAGCAGGGGTGGGGGGGTGGGGGGGTGGGGGGCGTAGGGGGGGTGGAGGGGCGTGGGGGCGGGGCCCCCGCCCGGCCCTCCAGCCTCGCAGCCCCGGCCGGCCGCACGCCAGGCCCCTCGGCCCAGGCTCCCCCCCACAGCCCCTTCTTAGTCCTCTGCCCTCCCGCCCGCAAGCCGGCAGCCCGCAGCCCTGCGCCGCGCCCCCAACGCCGCCCCCCAACGCCCAAGCCCAGGGCTGCCTGCCGGCGCTGGCCTCCACCGGCCTTGGGCGGCTTTCTCCAGCCAAGGCCGTGCGGGACCCTGGCACCTCGGGGCCGAGCCCAGGGGACGACCATCCCTCTGCCTGCACCTGGGCCCCGAGACACAGGCTCCGGGTGTCCCCGGACCCCGGGCCAGGCGGACGCCCACCCGCCCCACCCCGCCGGAGGCCTCCGTCTCCGCTGGCAGGCACCGCGGCCCCTCCCCCGCCGCCCTCCCTTCGCCCCCGAGGGCCAGGCGCCCTCCGTTCGCGCCGGCCGGCCGCGGTGGCCCCCGGCGCACAGCCACAAAAGAGCCGGGAGAAACCAGCGGAGGGAGGGAGCGAGGCACCTGCGCGCGCGCGACCCGCGCCCTGGGCCTCCGGGAGAGACCACCACCGGGGAAGAGCGGGCAGGCAGGCAGGCCCACAGCGCACACCAGGAGGCTGCCTGGGGCTGCGCCGCTCCTCCCGCGTGCGGGACCCCGGGCGGGGCTGGGACCCCACCGGCACTCCGCAGACCCTGGAGGCCTGCCCCGGGGTCCCACGGTGACTGCCACCGCCCGGGCACTGCCTCCTTAGCGGAGCCCAGCCCCGGGCACGACCGCACTCCGGTGGGGGAGCTGCCACTTCAACACAGCCTCAGCGCGTCTGTCCCAGTCCGTGACCCAGCCTGTGCGTCCCTCCTTCCTCCCCCCGCCCACCCCAACTCCCAACCCCTGTCTCTCTGGCTTCTGTCACCGCCAGGGAAGTGGCAGAGGCCCCGTGGAGCCACGGGCGGCGCCAAGGGGCCTCGCTGCGGGCAAGGAGTAACGCGCTGTCCACGCCCGCGGCCTCCTGAGGAGGCGGGGAGCAGGCGGGTGGCGCGGCGCTGGCTGAGCCGGCCAGGCCAGCGGGGAGAGGCTCGCGACCGGAGCGGCCCAGCAGCCTGGCGCGCGCTCACCATGCAGGCCGGGCGGCTGCTCTTGGGGCGCCGGGAGCCCGGTCCCAGCGTCTACGGCCATACCACCCTGAACGCGCCCGATCTCGTCTGATCTCGGAAGCTAAGCAGGGTCGGGCCTGGTTAGTACTTGGATGGGAGACCGCCTGGGAATACCGGGTGCTGTAGGCTTTTGCCCGCGACTCCTTTTGCGGCCGCCCCGCCCCTCGACCCTCTGCAGCCGCCCACCCCGCCGCAGGACCCCTGGCCAGCAGGGGTGGGGGGGTGGGGGGGTGGGGGGGTGGGGGGCGTAGGGGGGGTGGAGGGGCGTGGGGGCGGGGCCCCCGCCCGGCCCTCCAGCCTCGCAGCCCCGGCCGGCCGCACGCCAGGCCCCTCGGCCCGGGCTCCCCCCCACAGCCCCTTCTTAGTCCTCTGCCCTCCCGCCCGCAAGCCGGCAGCCCGCAGCCCTGCGCCGCGCCCCCAACGCCGCCCCCCAACGCCCAAGCCCAGGGCTGCCTGCCGGCGCCGGCCTCCACCGGCCTTGGGCGGCTTTCTCCAGCCAAGGCCGTGCGGGACCCTGGCACCTCGGGGCCGAGCCCAGGGGACGACCATCCCTCTGCCTGCACCTGGGCCCCGAGACACAGGCTCCGGGTGTCCCCGGACCCCGGGCCAGGCGGACGCCCACCCGCCCCACCCCGCCGGAGGCCTCCGTCTCCGCTGGCAGGCACCGCGGCCCCTCCCCCGCCGCCCTCCCTTCGCCCCCGAGGGCCAGGCGCCCTCCGTTCGCGCCGGCCGGCCGCGGTGGCCCCCGGCGCACAGCCACAAAAGAGCCGGGAGAAACCAGCGGAGGGAGGGAGCGAGGCACCTGCGCGCGCGCGACCCGCGCCCTGGGCCTCCGGGAGAGACCACCACCGGGGAAGAGCGGGCAGGCAGGCAGGCCCACAGCGCACACCAGGAGGCTGCCTGGGGCTGCGCCGCTCCTCCCGCGTGCGGGACCCCGGGCGGGGCTGGGACCCCACCGGCACTCCGCAGACCCTGGAGGCCTGCCCCGGGGTCCCACGGTGACTGCCACCGCCCGGGCACTGCCTCCTTAGCGGAGCCCAGCCCCGGGCACGACCGCACTCCGGTGGGGGAGCTGCCACTTCAACACAGCCTCAGCGCGTCTGTCCCAGTCCGTGACCCAGCCTGTGCGTCCCTCCTTCCTCCCCCCGCCCACCCCAACTCCCAACCCCTGTCTCTCTGGCTTCTGTCACCGCCAGGGAAGTGGCAGAGGCCCCGTGGAGCCACGGGCGGCGCCAAGGGGCCTCGCTGCGGGCAAGGAGTAACGCGCTGTCCACGCCCGCGGCCTCCTGAGGAGGCGGGGAGCAGGCGGGTGGCGCGGCGCTGGCTGAGCCGGCCAGGCCAGCGGGGAGAGGCTCGCGACCGGAGCGGCCCAGCAGCCTGGCGCGCGCTCACCATGCAGGCCGGGCGGCTGCTCTTGGGGCGCCGGGAGCCCGGTCCCAGCGTCTACGGCCATACCACCCTGAACGCGCCCGATCTCGTCTGATCTCGGAAGCTAAGCAGGGTCGGGCCTGGTTAGTACTTGGATGGGAGACCGCCTGGGAATACCGGGTGCTGTAGGCTTTTGCCCGCCACTCCTTTTGCGGCCGCCCCGCCCCTCGACCCTCTGCAGCCGCCCACCCCGCCGCAGGACCCCTGGCCAGCAGGGGTGGGGGGGTGGGGGGGTGGGGGGCGTAGGGGGGGTGGAGGGGCGTGGGGGCGGGGCCCCCGCCCGGCCCTCCAGCCTCGCAGCCCCGGCCGGCCGCACGCCAGGCCCCTCGGCCCAGGCTCCCCCCCACAGCCCCTTCTTAGTCCTCTGCCCTCCCGCCCGCAAGCCGGCAGCCCGCAGCCCTGCGCCGCGCCCCCAACGCCGCCCCCCAACGCCCAAGCCCAGGGCTGCCTGCCGGCGCTGGCCTCCACCGGCCTTGGGCGGCTTTCTCCAGCCAAGGCCGTGCGGGACCCTGGCACCTCGGGGCCGAGCCCAGGGGACGACCATCCCTCTGCCTGCACCTGGGCCCCGAGACACAGGCTCCGGGTGTCCCCGGACCCCGGGCCAGGCGGACGCCCACCCGCCCCACCCCGCCGGAGGCCTCCGTCTCCGCTGGCAGGCACCGCGGCCCCTCCCCCGCCGCCCTCCCTTCGCCCCCGAGGGCCAGGCGCCCTCCGTTCGCGCCGGCCGGCCGCGGTGGCCCCCGGCGCACAGCCACAAAAGAGCCGGGAGAAACCAGCGGAGGGAGGGAGCGAGGCACCTGCGCGCGCGCGACCCGCGCCCTGGGCCTCCGGGAGAGACCACCACCGGGGAAGAGCGGGCAGGCAGGCAGGCCCACAGCGCACACCAGGAGGCTGCCTGGGGCTGCGCCGCTCCTCCCGCGTGCGGGACCCCGGGCGGGGCTGGGACCCCACCGGCACTCCGCAGACCCTGGAGGCCTGCCCCGGGGTCCCACGGTGACTGCCACCGCCCGGGCACTGCCTCCTTAGCGGAGCCCAGCCCCGGGCACGACCGCACTCCGGTGGGGGAGCTGCCACTTCAACACAGCCTCAGCGCGTCTGTCCCAGTCCGTGACCCAGCCTGTGCGTCCCTCCTTCCTCCCCCCGCCCACCCCAACTCCCAACCCCTGTCTCTCTGGCTTCTGTCACCGCCAGGGAAGTGGCAGAGGCCCCGTGGAGCCACGGGCGGCGCCAAGGGGCCTCGCTGCGGGCAAGGAGTAACGCGCTGTCCACGCCCGCGGCCTCCTGAGGAGGCGGGGAGCAGGCGGGTGGCGCGGCGCTGGCTGAGCCGGCCAGGCCAGCGGGGAGAGGCTCGCGACCGGAGCGGCCCAGCAGCCTGGCGCGCGCTCACCATGCAGGCCGGGCGGCTGCTCTTGGGGCGCCGGGAGCCCGGTCCCAGCGTCTACGGCCATACCACCCTGAACGCGCCCGATCTCGTCTGATCTCGGAAGCTAAGCAGGGTCGGGCCTGGTTAGTACTTGGATGGGAGACCGCCTGGGAATACCGGGTGCTGTAGGCTTTTGCCCGCGACTCCTTTTGCGGCCGCCCCGCCCCTCGACCCTCTGCAGCCGCCCACCCCGCCGCAGGACCCCTGGCCAGCAGGGGTGGGGGGGTGGGGGGGTGGGGGGGTGGGGGGCGTAGGGGGGGTGGAGGGGCGTGGGGGCGGGGCCCCCGCCCGGCCCTCCAGCCTCGCAGCCCCGGCCGGCCGCACGCCAGGCCCCTCGGCCCGGGCTCCCCCCCACAGCCCCTTCTTAGTCCTCTGCCCTCCCGCCCGCAAGCCGGCAGCCCGCAGCCCTGCGCCGCGCCCCCAACGCCGCCCCCCAACGCCCAAGCCCAGGGCTGCCTGCCGGCGCCGGCCTCCACCGGCCTTGGGCGGCTTTCTCCAGCCAAGGCCGTGCGGGACCCTGGCACCTCGGGGCCGAGCCCAGGGGACGACCATCCCTCTGCCTGCACCTGGGCCCCGAGACACAGGCTCCGGGTGTCCCCGGACCCCGGGCCAGGCGGACGCCCACCCGCCCCACCCCGCCGGAGGCCTCCGTCTCCGCTGGCAGGCACCGCGGCCCCTCCCCCGCCGCCCTCCCTTCGCCCCCGAGGGCCAGGCGCCCTCCGTTCGCGCCGGCCGGCCGCGGTGGCCCCCGGCGCACAGCCACAAAAGAGCCGGGAGAAACCAGCGGAGGGAGGGAGCGAGGCACCTGCGCGCGCGCGACCCGCGCCCTGGGCCTCCGGGAGAGACCACCACCGGGGAAGAGCGGGCAGGCAGGCAGGCCCACAGCGCACACCAGGAGGCTGCCTGGGGCTGCGCCGCTCCTCCCGCGTGCGGGACCCCGGGCGGGGCTGGGACCCCACCGGCACTCCGCAGACCCTGGAGGCCTGCCCCGGGGTCCCACGGTGACTGCCACCGCCCGGGCACTGCCTCCTTAGCGGAGCCCAGCCCCGGGCACGACCGCACTCCGGTGGGGGAGCTGCCACTTCAACACAGCCTCAGCGCGTCTGTCCCAGTCCGTGACCCAGCCTGTGCGTCCCTCCTTCCTCCCCCCGCCCACCCCAACTCCCAACCCCTGTCTCTCTGGCTTCTGTCACCGCCAGGGAAGTGGCAGAGGCCCCGTGGAGCCACGGGCGGCGCCAAGGGGCCTCGCTGCGGGCAAGGAGTAACGCGCTGTCCACGCCCGCGGCCTCCTGAGGAGGCGGGGAGCAGGCGGGTGGCGCGGCGCTGGCTGAGCCGGCCAGGCCAGCGGGGAGAGGCTCGCGACCGGAGCGGCCCAGCAGCCTGGCGCGCGCTCACCATGCAGGCCGGGCGGCTGCTCTTGGGGCGCCGGGAGCCCGGTCCCAGCGTCTACGGCCATACCACCCTGAACGCGCCCGATCTCGTCTGATCTCGGAAGCTAAGCAGGGTCGGGCCTGGTTAGTACTTGGATGGGAGACCGCCTGGGAATACCGGGTGCTGTAGGCTTTTGCCCGCCACTCCTTTTGCGGCCGCCCCGCCCCTCGACCCTCTGCAGCCGCCCACCCCGCCGCAGGACCCCTGGCCAGCAGGGGTGGGGGGGTGGGGGGGTGGGGGGCGTAGGGGGGGTGGAGGGGCGTGGGGGCGGGGCCCCCGCCCGGCCCTCCAGCCTCGCAGCCCCGGCCGGCCGCACGCCAGGCCCCTCGGCCCGGGCTCCCCCCCACAGCCCCTTCTTAGTCCTCTGCCCTCCCGCCCGCAAGCCGGCAGCCCGCAGCCCTGCGCCGCGCCCCCAACGCCGCCCCCCAACGCCCAAGCCCAGGGCTGCCTGCCGGCGCCGGCCTCCACCGGCCTTGGGCGGCTTTCTCCAGCCAAGGCCGTGCGGGACCCTGGCACCTCGGGGCCGAGCCCAGGGGACGACCATCCCTCTGCCTGCACCTGGGCCCCGAGACACAGGCTCCGGGTGTCCCCGGACCCCGGGCCAGGCGGACGCCCACCCGCCCCACCCCGCCGGAGGCCTCCGTCTCCGCTGGCAGGCACCGCGGCCCCTCCCCCGCCGCCCTCCCTTCGCCCCCGAGGGCCAGGCGCCCTCCGTTCGCGCCGGCCGGCCGCGGTGGCCCCCGGCGCACAGCCACAAAAGAGCCGGGAGAAACCAGCGGAGCGAGGGAGCGAGGCACCTGCGCGCGCGCGACCCGCGCCCTGGGCCTCCGGGAGAGACCACCACCGGGGAAGAGCGGAAGAGCGGGCAGGCAGGCAGGCCCACAGCGCACACCAGGAGGCTGCCTGGGGCTGCGCCGCTCCTCCCGCGTGCGGGACCCCGGGCGGGGCTGGGACCCCACCGGCACTCCGCAGACCCTGGAGGCCTGCCCCGGGGTCCCACGGTGACTGCCACCGCCCGGGCACTGCCTCCTTAGCGGAGCCCAGCCCCGGGCACGACCGCACTCCGGTGGGGGAGCTGCCACTTCAACACAGCCTCAGCGCGTCTGTCCCAGTCCGTGACCCAGCCTGTGCGTCCCTCCTTCCTCCCCCCGCCCACCCCAACTCCCAACCCCTGTCTCTCTGGCTTCTGTCACCGCCAGGGAAGTGGCAGAGGCCCCGTGGAGCCACGGGCGGCGCCAAGGGGCCTCGCTGCGGGCAAGGAGTAACGCGCTGTCCACGCCCGCGGCCTCCTGAGGAGGCGGGGAGCAGGCGGGTGGCGCGGCGCTGGCTGAGCCGGCCAGGCCAGCGGGGAGAGGCTCGCGACCGGAGCGGCCCAGCAGCCTGGCGCGCGCTCACCATGCAGGCCGGGCGGCTGCTCTTGGGGCGCCGGGAGCCCGGTCCCAGCGTCTACGGCCATACCACCCTGAACGCGCCCGATCTCGTCTGATCTCGGAAGCTAAGCAGGGTCGGGCCTGGTTAGTACTTGGATGGGAGACCGCCTGGGAATACCGGGTGCTGTAGGCTTTTGCCCGCCACTCCTTTTGCGGCCGCCCCGCCCCTCGACCCTCTGCAGCCGCCCACCCCGCCGCAGGACCCCTGGCCAGCAGGGGTGGGGGGGTGGGGGGGTGGGGGGCGTAGGGGGGGTGGAGGGGCGTGGGGGCGGGGCCCCCGCCCGGCCCTCCAGCCTCGCAGCCCCGGCCGGCCGCACGCCAGGCCCCTCGGCCCGGGCTCCCCCCCACAGCCCCTTCTTAGTCCTCTGCCCTCCCGCCCGCAAGCCGGCAGCCCGCAGCCCTGCGCCGCGCCCCCAACGCCGCCCCCCAACGCCCAAGCCCAGGGCTGCCTGCCGGCGCCGGCCTCCACCGGCCTTGGGCGGCTTTCTCCAGCCAAGGCCGTGCGGGACCCTGGCACCTCGGGGCCGAGCCCAGGGGACGACCATCCCTCTGCCTGCACCTGGGCCCCGAGACACAGGCTCCGGGTGTCCCCGGACCCCGGGCCAGGCGGACGCCCACCCGCCCCACCCCGCCGGAGGCCTCCGTCTCCGCTGGCAGGCACCGCGGCCCCTCCCCCGCCGCCCTCCCTTCGCCCCCGAGGGCCAGGCGCCCTCCGTTCGCGCCGGCCGGCCGCGGTGGCCCCCGGCGCACAGCCACAAAAGAGCCGGGAGAAACCAGCGGAGGGAGGGAGCGAGGCACCTGCGCGCGCGCGACCCGCGCCCTGGGCCTCCGGGAGAGACCACCACCGGGGAAGAGCGGGCAGGCAGGCAGGCCCACAGCGCACACCAGGAGGCTGCCTGGGGCTGCGCCGCTCCTCCCGCGTGCGGGACCCCGGGCGGGGCTGGGACCCCACCGGCACTCCGCAGACCCTGGAGGCCTGCCCCGGGGTCCCACGGTGACTGCCACCGCCCGGGCACTGCCTCCTTAGCGGAGCCCAGCCCCGGGCACGACCGCACTCCGGTGGGGGAGCTGCCACTTCAACACAGCCTCAGCGCGTCTGTCCCAGTCCGTGACCCAGCCTGTGCGTCCCTCCTTCCTCCCCCCGCCCACCCCAACTCCCAACCCCTGTCTCTCTGGCTTCTGTCACCGCCAGGGAAGTGGCAGAGGCCCCGTGGAGCCACGGGCGGCGCCAAGGGGCCTCGCTGCGGGCAAGGAGTAACGCGCTGTCCACGCCCGCGGCCTCCTGAGGAGGCGGGGAGCAGGCGGGTGGCGCGGCGCTGGCTGAGCCGGCCAGGCCAGCGGGGAGAGGCTCGCGACCGGAGCGGCCCAGCAGCCTGGCGCGCGCTCACCATGCAGGCCGGGCGGCTGCTCTTGGGGCGCCGGGAGCCCGGTCCCAGCGTCTACGGCCATACCACCCTGAACGCGCCCGATCTCGTCTGATCTCGGAAGCTAAGCAGGGTCGGGCCTGGTTAGTACTTGGATGGGAGACCGCCTGGGAATACCGGGTGCTGTAGGCTTTTGCCCGCCACTCCTTTTGCGGCCGCCCCGCCCCTCGACCCTCTGCAGCCGCCCACCCCGCCGCAGGACCCCTGGCCAGCAGGGGTGGGGGGGTGGGGGGGTGGGGGGGTGGGGGGCGTAGGGGGGGTGGAGGGGCGTGGGGGCGGGGCCCCCGCCCGGCCCTCCAGCCTCGCAGCCCCGGCCGGCCGCACGCCAGGCCCCTCGGCCCGGGCTCTCCCCCACAGCCCCTTCTTAGTCCTCTGCCCTCCCGCCCGCAAGCCGGCAGCCCGCAGCCCTGCGCCGCGCCCCCAACGCCGCCCCCCAACGCCCAAGCCCAGGGCTGCCTGCCGGCGCCGGCCTCCACCGGCCTTGGGCGGCTTTCTCCAGCCAAGGCCGTGCGGGACCCTGGCACCTCGGGGCCGAGCCCAGGGGACGACCATCCCTCTGCCTGCACCTGGGCCCCGAGACACAGGCTCCGGGTGTCCCCGGACCCCGGGCCAGGCGGACGCCCACCCGCCCCACCCCGCCGGAGGCCTCCGTCTCCGCTGGCAGGCACCGCGGCCCCTCCCCCGCCGCCCTCCCTTCGCCCCCGAGGGCCAGGCGCCCTCCGTTCGCGCCGGCCGGCCGCGGTGGCCCCCGGCGCACAGCCACAAAAGAGCCGGGAGAAACCAGCGGAGCGAGGGAGCGAGGCACCTGCGCGCGCGCGACCCGCGCCCTGGGCCTCCGGGAGAGACCACCACCGGGGAAGAGCGGGCAGGCAGGCAGGCCCACAGCGCACACCAGGAGGCTGCCTGGGGCTGCGCCGCTCCTCCCGCGTGCGGGACCCCGGGCGGGGCTGGGACCCCACCGGCACTCCGCAGACCCTGGAGGCCTGCCCCGGGGTCCCACGGTGACTGCCACCGCCCGGGCACTGCCTCCTTAGCGGAGCCCAGCCCCGGGCACGACCGCACTCCGGTGGGGGAGCTGCCACTTCAACACAGCCTCAGCGCGTCTGTCCCAGTCCGTGACCCAGCCTGTGCGTCCCTCCTTCCTCCCCCCGCCCACCCCAACTCCCAACCCCTGTCTCTCTGGCTTCTGTCACCGCCAGGGAAGTGGCAGAGGCCCCGTGGAGCCACGGGCGGCGCCAAGGGGCCTCGCTGCGGGCAAGGAGTAACGCGCTGTCCACGCCCGCGGCCTCCTGAGGAGGCGGGGAGCAGGCGGGTGGCGCGGCGCTGGCTGAGCCGGCCAGGCCAGCGGGGAGAGGCTCGCGACCGGAGCGGCCCAGCAGCCTGGCGCGCGCTCACCATGCAGGCCGGGCGGCTGCTCTTGGGGCGCCGGGAGCCCGGTCCCAGCGTCTACGGCCATACCACCCTGAACGCGCCCGATCTCGTCTGATCTCGGAAGCTAAGCAGGGTCGGGCCTGGTTAGTACTTGGATGGGAGACCGCCTGGGAATACCGGGTGCTGTAGGCTTTTGCCCGCCACTCCTTTTGCGGCAGCCCCGCCCCTCGACCCTCTGCAGCCGCCCACCCCGCCGCAGGACCCCTGGCCAGCAGGGGTGGGGGGGTGGGGGGGTGGGGGGGTGGGGGGCGTAGGGGGGGTGGAGGGGCGTGGGGGCGGGGCCCCCGCCCGGCCCTCCAGCCTCGCAGCCCCGGCCGGCCGCACGCCAGGCCCCTCGGCCCGGGCTCCCCCCCACAGCCCCTTCTTAGTCCTCTGCCCTCCCGCCCGCAAGCCGGCAGCCCGCAGCCCTGCGCCGCGCCCCCAACGCCGCCCCCCAACGCCCAAGCCCAGGGCTGCCTGCCGGCGCCGGCCTCCACCGGCCTTGGGCGGCTTTCTCCAGCCAAGGCCGTGCGGGACCCTGGCACCTCGGGGCCGAGCCCAGGGGACGACCATCCCTCTGCCTGCACCTGGGCCCCGAGACACAGGCTCCGGGTGTCCCCGGACCCCGGGCCAGGCGGACGCCCACCCGCCCCACCCCGCCGGAGGCCTCCGTCTCCGCTGGCAGGCACCGCGGCCCCTCCCCCGCCGCCCTCCCTTCGCCCCCGAGGGCCAGGCGCCCTCCGTTCGCGCCGGCCGGCCGCGGTGGCCCCCGGCGCACAGCCACAAAAGAGCCGGGAGAAACCAGCGGAGGGAGGGAGCGAGGCACCTGCGCGCGCGCGACCCGCGCCCTGGGCCTCCGGGAGAGACCACCACCGGGGAAGAGCGGGCAGGCAGGCAGGCCCACAGCGCACACCAGGAGGCTGCCTGGGGCTGCGCCGCTCCTCCCGCGTGCGGGACCCCGGGCGGGGCTGGGACCCCACCGGCACTCCGCAGACCCTGGAGGCCTGCCCCGGGGTCCCACGGTGACTGCCACCGCCCGGGCACTGCCTCCTTAGCGGAGCCCAGCCCCGGGCACGACCGCACTCCGGTGGGGGAGCTGCCACTTCAACACAGCCTCAGCGCGTCTGTCCCAGTCCGTGACCCAGCCTGTGCGTCCCTCCTTCCTCCCCCCGCCCACCCCAACTCCCAACCCCTGTCTCTCTGGCTTCTGTCACCGCCAGGGAAGTGGCAGAGGCCCCGTGGAGCCACGGGCGGCGCCAAGGGGCCTCGCTGCGGGCAAGGAGTAACGCGCTGTCCACGCCCGCGGCCTCCTGAGGAGGCGGGGAGCAGGCGGGTGGCGCGGCGCTGGCTGAGCCGGCCAGGCCAGCGGGGAGAGGCTCGCGACCGGAGCGGCCCAGCAGCCTGGCGCGCGCTCACCATGCAGGCCGGGCGGCTGCTCTTGGGGCGCCGGGAGCCCGGTCCCAGCGTCTACGGCCATACCACCCTGAACGCGCCCGATCTCGTCTGATCTCGGAAGCTAAGCAGGGTCGGGCCTGGTTAGTACTTGGATGGGAGACCGCCTGGGAATACCGGGTGCTGTAGGCTTTTGCCCGCCACTCCTTTTGCGGCCGCCCCGCCCCTCGACCCTCTGCAGCCGCCCACCCCGCCGCAGGACCCCTGGCCAGCAGGGGTGGGGGGGTGGGGGGCGTAGGGGGGGTGGAGGGGCGTGGGGGCGGGGCCCCCGCCCGGCCCTCCAGCCTCGCAGCCCCGGCCGGCCGCACGCCAGGCCCCTCGGCCCGGGCTCCCCCCCACAGCCCCTTCTTAGTCCTCTGCCCTCCCGCCCGCAAGCCGGCAGCCCGCAGCCCTGCGCCGCGCCCCCAACGCCGCCCCCCAACGCCCAAGCCCAGGGCTGCCTGCCGGCGCCGGCCTCCACCGGCCTTGGGCGGCTTTCTCCAGCCAAGGCCGTGCGGGACCCTGGCACCTCGGGGCCGAGCCCAGGGGACGACCATCCCTCTGCCTGCACCTGGGCCCCGAGACACAGGCTCCGGGTGTCCCCGGACCCCGGGCCAGGCGGACGCCCACCCGCCCCACCCCGCCGGAGGCCTCCGTCTCCGCTGGCAGGCACCGCGGCCCCTCCCCCGCCGCCCTCCCTTCGCCCCCGAGGGCCAGGCGCCCTCCGTTCGCGCCGGCCGGCCGCGGTGGCCCCCGGCGCACAGCCACAAAAGAGCCGGGAGAAACCAGCGGAGGGAGGGAGCGAGGCACCTGCGCGCGCGCGACCCGCGCCCTGGGCCTCCGGGAGAGACCACCACCGGGGAAGAGCGGGCAGGCAGGCAGGCCCACAGCGCACACCAGGAGGCTGCCTGGGGCTGCGCCGCTCCTCCCGCGTGCGGGACCCCGGGCGGGGCTGGGACCCCACCGGCACTCCGCAGACCCTGGAGGCCTGCCCCGGGGTCCCACGGTGACTGCCACCGCCCGGGCACTGCCTCCTTAGCGGAGCCCAGCCCCGGGCACGACCGCACTCCGGTGGGGGAGCTGCCACTTCAACACAGCCTCAGCGCGTCTGTCCCAGTCCGTGACCCAGCCTGTGCGTCCCTCCTTCCTCCCCCCGCCCACCCCAACTCCCAACCCCTGTCTCTCTGGCTTCTGTCACCGCCAGGGAAGTGGCAGAGGCCCCGTGGAGCCACGGGCGGCGCCAAGGGGCCTCGCTGCGGGCAAGGAGTAACGCGCTGTCCACGCCCGCGGCCTCCTGAGGAGGCGGGGAGCAGGCGGGTGGCGCGGCGCTGGCTGAGCCGGCCAGGCCAGCGGGGAGAGGCTCGCGACCGGAGCGGCCCAGCAGCCTGGCGCGCGCTCACCATGCAGGCCGGGCGGCTGCTCTTGGGGCGCCGGGAGCCCGGTCCCAGCGTCTACGGCCATACCACCCTGAACGCGCCCGATCTCGTCTGATCTCGGAAGCTAAGCAGGGTCGGGCCTGGTTAGTACTTGGATGGGAGACCGCCTGGGAATACCGGGTGCTGTAGGCTTTTGCCCGCCACTCCTTTTGCGGCCGCCCCGCCCCTCGACCCTCTGCAGCCGCCCACCCCGCCGCAGGACCCCTGGCCAGCAGGGGTGGGGGGGTGGGGGGGTGGGGGGGTGGGGGGCGTAGGGGGGGTGGAGGGGCGTGGGGGCGGGGCCCCCGCCCGGCCCTCCAGCCTCGCAGCCCCGGCCGGCCGCACGCCAGGCCCCTCGGCCCGGGCTCCCCCCCACAGCCCCTTCTTAGTCCTCTGCCCTCCCGCCCGCAAGCCGGCAGCCCGCAGCCCTGCGCCGCGCCCCCAACGCCGCCCCCCAACGCCCAAGCCCAGGGCTGCCTGCCGGCGCCGGCCTCCACCGGCCTTGGGCGGCTTTCTCCAGCCAAGGCCGTGCGGGACCCTGGCACCTCGGGGCCGAGCCCAGGGGACGACCATCCCTCTGCCTGCACCTGGGCCCCGAGACACAGGCTCCGGGTGTCCCCGGACCCCGGGCCAGGCGGACGCCCACCCGCCCCACCCCGCCGGAGGCCTCCGTCTCCGCTGGCAGGCACCGCGGCCCCTCCCCCGCCGCCCTCCCTTCGCCCCCGAGGGCCAGGCGCCCTCCGTTCGCGCCGGCCGGCCGCGGTGGCCCCCGGCGCACAGCCACAAAAGAGCCGGGAGAAACCAGCGGAGCGAGGGAGCGAGGCACCTGCGCGCGCGCGACCCGCGCCCTGGGCCTCCGGGAGAGACCACCACCGGGGAAGAGCGGGCAGGCAGGCAGGCCCACAGCGCACACCAGGAGGCTGCCTGGGGCTGCGCCGCTCCTCCCGCGTGCGGGACCCCGGGCGGGGCTGGGACCCCACCGGCACTCCGCAGACCCTGGAGGCCTGCCCCGGGGTCCCACGGTGACTGCCACCGCCCGGGCACTGCCTCCTTAGCGGAGCCCAGCCCCGGGCACGACCGCACTCCGGTGGGGGAGCTGCCACTTCAACACAGCCTCAGCGCGTCTGTCCCAGTCCGTGACCCAGCCTGTGCGTCCCTCCTTCCTCCCCCCGCCCACCCCAACTCCCAACCCCTGTCTCTCTGGCTTCTGTCACCGCCAGGGAAGTGGCAGAGGCCCCGTGGAGCCACGGGCGGCGCCAAGGGGCCTCGCTGCGGGCAAGGAGTAACGCGCTGTCCACGCCCGCGGCCTCCTGAGGAGGCGGGGAGCAGGCGGGTGGCGCGGCGCTGGCTGAGCCGGCCAGGCCAGCGGGGAGAGGCTCGCGACCGGAGCGGCCCAGCAGCCTGGCGCGCGCTCACCATGCAGGCCGGGCGGCTGCTCTTGGGGCGCCGGGAGCCCGGTCCCAGCGTCTACGGCCATACCACCCTGAACGCGCCCGATCTCGTCTGATCTCGGAAGCTAAGCAGGGTCGGGCCTGGTTAGTACTTGGATGGGAGACCGCCTGGGAATACCGGGTGCTGTAGGCTTTTGCCCGCCACTCCTTTTGCGGCCGCCCCGCCCCTCGACCCTCTGCAGCCGCCCACCCCGCCGCAGGACCCCTGGCCAGCAGGGGTGGGGGGGTGGGGGGGTGGGGGGGTGGGGGGCGTAGGGGGGGTGGAGGGGCGTGGGGGCGGGGCCCCCGCCCGGCCCTCCAGCCTCGCAGCCCCGGCCGGCCGCACGCCAGGCCCCTCGGCCCGGGCTCCCCCCCACAGCCCCTTCTTAGTCCTCTGCCCTCCCGCCCGCAAGCCGGCAGCCCGCAGCCCTGCGCCGCGCCCCCAACGCCGCCCCCCAACGCCCAAGCCCAGGGCTGCCTGCCGGCGCCGGCCTCCACCGGCCTTGGGCGGCTTTCTCCAGCCAAGGCCGTGCGGGACCCTGGCACCTCGGGGCCGAGCCCAGGGGACGACCATCCCTCTGCCTGCACCTGGGCCCCGAGACACAGGCTCCGGGTGTCCCCGGACCCCGGGCCAGGCGGACGCCCACCCGCCCCACCCCGCCGGAGGCCTCCGTCTCCGCTGGCAGGCACCGCGGCCCCTCCCCCGCCGCCCTCCCTTCGCCCCCGAGGGCCAGGCGCCCTCCGTTCGCGCCGGCCGGCCGCGGTGGCCCCCGGCGCACAGCCACAAAAGAGCCGGGAGAAACCAGCGGAGCGAGGGAGCGAGGCACCTGCGCGCGCGCGACCCGCGCCCTGGGCCTCCGGGAGAGACCACCACCGGGGAAGAGCGGGCAGGCAGGCAGGCCCACAGCGCACACCAGGAGGCTGCCTGGGGCTGCGCCGCTCCTCCCGCGTGCGGGACCCCGGGCGGGGCTGGGACCCCACCGGCACTCCGCAGACCCTGGAGGCCTGCCCCGGGGTCCCACGGTGACTGCCACCGCCCGGGCACTGCCTCCTTAGCGGAGCCCAGCCCCGGGCACGACCGCACTCCGGTGGGGGAGCTGCCACTTCAACACAGCCTCAGCGCGTCTGTCCCAGTCCGTGACCCAGCCTGTGCGTCCCTCCTTCCTCCCCCCGCCCACCCCAACTCCCAACCCCTGTCTCTCTGGCTTCTGTCACCGCCAGGGAAGTGGCAGAGGCCCCGTGGAGCCACGGGCGGCGCCAAGGGGCCTCGCTGCGGGCAAGGAGTAACGCGCTGTCCACGCCCGCGGCCTCCTGAGGAGGCGGGGAGCAGGCGGGTGGCGCGGCGCTGGCTGAGCCGGCCAGGCCAGCGGGGAGAGGCTCGCGACCGGAGCGGCCCAGCAGCCTGGCGCGCGCTCACCATGCAGGCCGGGCGGCTGCTCTTGGGGCGCCGGGAGCCCGGTCCCAGCGTCTACGGCCATACCACCCTGAACGCGCCCGATCTCGTCTGATCTCGGAAGCTAAGCAGGGTCGGGCCTGGTTAGTACTTGGATGGGAGACCGCCTGGGAATACCGGGTGCTGTAGGCTTTTGCCCGCCACTCCTTTTGCGGCCGCCCCGCCCCTCGACCCTCTGCAGCCGCCCACCCCGCCGCAGGACCCCTGGCCAGCAGGGGTGGGGGGGTGGGGGGGTGGGGGGGTGGGGGGCGTAGGGGGGGTGGAGGGGCGTGGGGGCGGGGCCCCCGCCCGGCCCTCCAGCCTCGCAGCCCCGGCCGGCCGCACGCCAGGCCCCTCGGCCCGGGCTCCCCCCCACAGCCCCTTCTTAGTCCTCTGCCCTCCCGCCCGCAAGCCGGCAGCCCGCAGCCCTGCGCCGCGCCCCCAACGCCGCCCCCCAACGCCCAAGCCCAGGGCTGCCTGCCGGCGCCGGCCTCCACCGGCCTTGGGCGGCTTTCTCCAGCCAAGGCCGTGCGGGACCCTGGCACCTCGGGGCCGAGCCCAGGGGACGACCATCCCTCTGCCTGCACCTGGGCCCCGAGACACAGGCTCCGGGTGTCCCCGGACCCCGGGCCAGGCGGACGCCCACCCGCCCCACCCCGCCGGAGGCCTCCGTCTCCGCTGGCAGGCACCGCGGCCCCTCCCCCGCCGCCCTCCCTTCGCCCCCGAGGGCCAGGCGCCCTCCGTTCGCGCCGGCCGGCCGCGGTGGCCCCCGGCGCACAGCCACAAAAGAGCCGGGAGAAACCAGCGGAGCGAGGGAGCGAGGCACCTGCGCGCGCGCGACCCGCGCCCTGGGCCTCCGGGAGAGACCACCACCGGGGAAGAGCGGGCAGGCAGGCAGGCCCACAGCGCACACCAGGAGGCTGCCTGGGGCTGCGCCGCTCCTCCCGCGTGCGGGACCCCGGGCGGGGCTGGGACCCCACCGGCACTCCGCAGACCCTGGAGGCCTGCCCCGGGGTCCCACGGTGACTGCCACCGCCCGGGCACTGCCTCCTTAGCGGAGCCCAGCCCCGGGCACGACCGCACTCCGGTGGGGGAGCTGCCACTTCAACACAGCCTCAGCGCGTCTGTCCCAGTCCGTGACCCAGCCTGTGCGTCCCTCCTTCCTCCCCCCGCCCACCCCAACTCCCAACCCCTGTCTCTCTGGCTTCTGTCACCGCCAGGGAAGTGGCAGAGGCCCCGTGGAGCCACGGGCGGCGCCAAGGGGCCTCGCTGCGGGCAAGGAGTAACGCGCTGTCCACGCCCGCGGCCTCCTGAGGAGGCGGGGAGCAGGCGGGTGGCGCGGCGCTGGCTGAGCCGGCCAGGCCAGCGGGGAGAGGCTCGCGACCGGAGCGGCCCAGCAGCCTGGCGCGCGCTCACCATGCAGGCCGGGCGGCTGCTCTTGGGGCGCCGGGAGCCCGGTCCCAGCGTCTACGGCCATACCACCCTGAACGCGCCCGATCTCGTCTGATCTCGGAAGCTAAGCAGGGTCGGGCCTGGTTAGTACTTGGATGGGAGACCGCCTGGGAATACCGGGTGCTGTAGGCTTTTGCCCGCCACTCCTTTTGCGGCAGCCCCGCCCCTCGACCCTCTGCAGCCGCCCACCCCGCCGCAGGACCCCTGGCCAGCAGGGGTGGGGGGGTGGGGGGGTGGGGGGGTGGGGGGCGTAGGGGGGGTGGAGGGGCGTGGGGGCGGGGCCCCCGCCCGGCCCTCCAGCCTCGCAGCCCCGGCCGGCCGCACGCCAGGCCCCTCGGCCCGGGCTCCCCCCCACAGCCCCTTCTTAGTCCTCTGCCCTCCCGCCCGCAAGCCGGCAGCCCGCAGCCCTGCGCCGCGCCCCCAACGCCGCCCCCCAACGCCCAAGCCCAGGGCTGCCTGCCGGCGCCGGCCTCCACCGGCCTTGGGCGGCTTTCTCCAGCCAAGGCCGTGCGGGACCCTGGCACCTCGGGGCCGAGCCCAGGGGACGACCATCCCTCTGCCTGCACCTGGGCCCCGAGACACAGGCTCCGGGTGTCCCCGGACCCCGGGCCAGGCGGACGCCCACCCGCCCCACCCCGCCGGAGGCCTCCGTCTCCGCTGGCAGGCACCGCGGCCCCTCCCCCGCCGCCCTCCCTTCGCCCCCGAGGGCCAGGCGCCCTCCGTTCGCGCCGGCCGGCCGCGGTGGCCCCCGGCGCACAGCCACAAAAGAGCCGGGAGAAACCAGCGGAGGGAGGGAGCGAGGCACCTGCGCGCGCGCGACCCGCGCCCTGGGCCTCCGGGAGAGACCACCACCGGGGAAGAGCGGGCAGGCAGGCAGGCCCACAGCGCACACCAGGAGGCTGCCTGGGGCTGCGCCGCTCCTCCCGCGTGCGGGACCCCGGGCGGGGCTGGGACCCCACCGGCACTCCGCAGACCCTGGAGGCCTGCCCCGGGGTCCCACGGTGACTGCCACCGCCCGGGCACTGCCTCCTTAGCGGAGCCCAGCCCCGGGCACGACCGCACTCCGGTGGGGGAGCTGCCACTTCAACACAGCCTCAGCGCGTCTGTCCCAGTCCGTGACCCAGCCTGTGCGTCCCTCCTTCCTCCCCCCGCCCACCCCAACTCCCAACCCCTGTCTCTCTGGCTTCTGTCACCGCCAGGGAAGTGGCAGAGGCCCCGTGGAGCCACGGGCGGCGCCAAGGGGCCTCGCTGCGGGCAAGGAGTAACGCGCTGTCCACGCCCGCGGCCTCCTGAGGAGGCGGGGAGCAGGCGGGTGGCGCGGCGCTGGCTGAGCCGGCCAGGCCAGCGGGGAGAGGCTCGCGACCGGAGCGGCCCAGCAGCCTGGCGCGCGCTCACCATGCAGGCCGGGCGGCTGCTCTTGGGGCGCCGGGAGCCCGGTCCCAGCGTCTACGGCCATACCACCCTGAACGCGCCCGATCTCGTCTGATCTCGGAAGCTAAGCAGGGTCGGGCCTGGTTAGTACTTGGATGGGAGACCGCCTGGGAATACCGGGTGCTGTAGGCTTTTGCCCGCCACTCCTTTTGCGGCCGCCCCGCCCCTCGACCCTCTGCAGCCGCCCACCCCGCCGCAGGACCCCTGGCCAGCAGGGGTGGGGGGGTGGGGGGCGTAGGGGGGGTGGAGGGGCGTGGGGGCGGGGCCCCCGCCCGGCCCTCCAGCCTCGCAGCCCCGGCCGGCCGCACGCCAGGCCCCTCGGCCCGGGCTCCCCCCCACAGCCCCTTCTTAGTCCTCTGCCCTCCCGCCCGCAAGCCGGCAGCCCGCAGCCCTGCGCCGCGCCCCCAACGCCGCCCCCCAACGCCCAAGCCCAGGGCTGCCTGCCGGCGCCGGCCTCCACCGGCCTTGGGCGGCTTTCTCCAGCCAAGGCCGTGCGGGACCCTGGCACCTCGGGGCCGAGCCCAGGGGACGACCATCCCTCTGCCTGCACCTGGGCCCCGAGACACAGGCTCCGGGTGTCCCCGGACCCCGGGCCAGGCGGACGCCCACCCGCCCCACCCCGCCGGAGGCCTCCGTCTCCGCTGGCAGGCACCGCGGCCCCTCCCCCGCCGCCCTCCCTTCGCCCCCGAGGGCCAGGCGCCCTCCGTTCGCGCCGGCCGGCCGCGGTGGCCCCCGGCGCACAGCCACAAAAGAGCCGGGAGAAACCAGCGGAGCGAGGGAGCGAGGCACCTGCGCGCGCGCGACCCGCGCCCTGGGCCTCCGGGAGAGACCACCACCGGGGAAGAGCGGGCAGGCAGGCAGGCCCACAGCGCACACCAGGAGGCTGCCTGGGGCTGCGCCGCTCCTCCCGCGTGCGGGACCCCGGGCGGGGCTGGGACCCCACCGGCACTCCGCAGACCCTGGAGGCCTGCCCCGGGGTCCCACGGTGACTGCCACCGCCCGGGCACTGCCTCCTTAGCGGAGCCCAGCCCCGGGCACGACCGCACTCCGGTGGGGGAGCTGCCACTTCAACACAGCCTCAGCGCGTCTGTCCCAGTCCGTGACCCAGCCTGTGCGTCCCTCCTTCCTCCCCCCGCCCACCCCAACTCCCAACCCCTGTCTCTCTGGCTTCTGTCACCGCCAGGGAAGTGGCAGAGGCCCCGTGGAGCCACGGGCGGCGCCAAGGGGCCTCGCTGCGGGCAAGGAGTAACGCGCTGTCCACGCCCGCGGCCTCCTGAGGAGGCGGGGAGCAGGCGGGTGGCGCGGCGCTGGCTGAGCCGGCCAGGCCAGCGGGGAGAGGCTCGCGACCGGAGCGGCCCAGCAGCCTGGCGCGCGCTCACCATGCAGGCCGGGCGGCTGCTCTTGGGGCGCCGGGAGCCCGGTCCCAGCGTCTACGGCCATACCACCCTGAACGCGCCCGATCTCGTCTGATCTCGGAAGCTAAGCAGGGTCGGGCCTGGTTAGTACTTGGATGGGAGACCGCCTGGGAATACCGGGTGCTGTAGGCTTTTGCCCGCCACTCCTTTTGCGGCCGCCCCGCCCCTCGACCCTCTGCAGCCGCCCACCCCGCCGCAGGACCCCTGGCCAGCAGGGGTGGGGGGGTGGGGGGGTGGGGGGGTGGGGGGCGTAGGGGGGGTGGAGGGGCGTGGGGGCGGGGCCCCCGCCCGGCCCTCCAGCCTCGCAGCCCCGGCCGGCCGCACGCCAGGCCCCTCGGCCCGGGCTCCCCCCCACAGCCCCTTCTTAGTCCTCTGCCCTCCCGCCCGCAAGCCGGCAGCCCGCAGCCCTGCGCCGCGCCCCCAACGCCGCCCCCCAACGCCCAAGCCCAGGGCTGCCTGCCGGCGCCGGCCTCCACCGGCCTTGGGCGGCTTTCTCCAGCCAAGGCCGTGCGGGACCCTGGCACCTCGGGGCCGAGCCCAGGGGACGACCATCCCTCTGCCTGCACCTGGGCCCCGAGACACAGGCTCCGGGTGTCCCCGGACCCCGGGCCAGGCGGACGCCCACCCGCCCCACCCCGCCGGAGGCCTCCGTCTCCGCTGGCAGGCACCGCGGCCCCTCCCCCGCCGCCCTCCCTTCGCCCCCGAGGGCCAGGCGCCCTCCGTTCGCGCCGGCCGGCCGCGGTGGCCCCCGGCGCACAGCCACAAAAGAGCCGGGAGAAACCAGCGGAGCGAGGGAGCGAGGCACCTGCGCGCGCGCGACCCGCGCCCTGGGCCTCCGGGAGAGACCACCACCGGGGAAGAGCGGGCAGGCAGGCAGGCCCACAGCGCACACCAGGAGGCTGCCTGGGGCTGCGCCGCTCCTCCCGCGTGCGGGACCCCGGGCGGGGCTGGGACCCCACCGGCACTCCGCAGACCCTGGAGGCCTGCCCCGGGGTCCCACGGTGACTGCCACCGCCCGGGCACTGCCTCCTTAGCGGAGCCCAGCCCCGGGCACGACCGCACTCCGGTGGGGGAGCTGCCACTTCAACACAGCCTCAGCGCGTCTGTCCCAGTCCGTGACCCAGCCTGTGCGTCCCTCCTTCCTCCCCCCGCCCACCCCAACTCCCAACCCCTGTCTCTCTGGCTTCTGTCACCGCCAGGGAAGTGGCAGAGGCCCCGTGGAGCCACGGGCGGCGCCAAGGGGCCTCGCTGCGGGCAAGGAGTAACGCGCTGTCCACGCCCGCGGCCTCCTGAGGAGGCGGGGAGCAGGCGGGTGGCGCGGCGCTGGCTGAGCCGGCCAGGCCAGCGGGGAGAGGCTCGCGACCGGAGCGGCCCAGCAGCCTGGCGCGCGCTCACCATGCAGGCCGGGCGGCTGCTCTTGGGGCGCCGGGAGCCCGGTCCCAGCGTCTACGGCCATACCACCCTGAACGCGCCCGATCTCGTCTGATCTCGGAAGCTAAGCAGGGTCGGGCCTGGTTAGTACTTGGATGGGAGACCGCCTGGGAATACCGGGTGCTGTAGGCTTTTGCCCGCCACTCCTTTTGCGGCCGCCCCGCCCCTCGACCCTCTGCAGCCGCCCACCCCGCCGCAGGACCCCTGGCCAGCAGGGGTGGGGGGGTGGGGGGGTGGGGAGGTGGGGGGCGTAGGGGGGGTGGAGGGGCGTGGGGGCGGGGCCCCCGCCCGGCCCTCCAGCCTCGCAGCCCCGGCCGGCCGCACGCCAGGCCCCTCGGCCCGGGCTCCCCCCCACAGCCCCTTCTTAGTCCTCTGCCCTCCCGCCCGCAAGCCGGCAGCCCGCAGCCCTGCGCCGCGCCCCCAACGCCGCCCCCCAACGCCCAAGCCCAGGGCTGCCTGCCGGCGCCGGCCTCCACCGGCCTTGGGCGGCTTTCTCCAGCCAAGGCCGTGCGGGACCCTGGCACCTCGGGGCCGAGCCCAGGGGACGACCATCCCTCTGCCTGCACCTGGGCCCCGAGACACAGGCTCCGGGTGTCCCCGGACCCCGGGCCAGGCGGACGCCCACCCGCCCCACCCCGCCGGAGGCCTCCGTCTCCGCTGGCAGGCACCGCGGCCCCTCCCCCGCCGCCCTCCCTTCGCCCCCGAGGGCCAGGCGCCCTCCGTTCGCGCCGGCCGGCCGCGGTGGCCCCCGGCGCACAGCCACAAAAGAGCCGGGAGAAACCAGCGGAGCGAGGGAGCGAGGCACCTGCGCGCGCGCGACCCGCGCCCTGGGCCTCCGGGAGAGACCACCACCGGGGAAGAGCGGGCAGGCAGGCAGGCCCACAGCGCACACCAGGAGGCTGCCTGGGGCTGCGCCGCTCCTCCCGCGTGCGGGACCCCGGGCGGGGCTGGGACCCCACCGGCACTCCGCAGACCCTGGAGGCCTGCCCCGGGGTCCCACGGTGACTGCCACCGCCCGGGCACTGCCTCCTTAGCGGAGCCCAGCCCCGGGCACGACCGCACTCCGGTGGGGGAGCTGCCACTTCAACACAGCCTCAGCGCGTCTGTCCCAGTCCGTGACCCAGCCTGTGCGTCCCTCCTTCCTCCCCCCGCCCACCCCAACTCCCAACCCCTGTCTCTCTGGCTTCTGTCACCGCCAGGGAAGTGGCAGAGGCCCCGTGGAGCCACGGGCGGCGCCAAGGGGCCTCGCTGCGGGCAAGGAGTAACGCGCTGTCCACGCCCGCGGCCTCCTGAGGAGGCGGGGAGCAGGCGGGTGGCGCGGCGCTGGCTGAGCCGGCCAGGCCAGCGGGGAGAGGCTCGCGACCGGAGCGGCCCAGCAGCCTGGCGCGCGCTCACCATGCAGGCCGGGCGGCTGCTCTTGGGGCGCCGGGAGCCCGGTCCCAGCGTCTACGGCCATACCACCCTGAACGCGCCCGATCTCGTCTGATCTCGGAAGCTAAGCAGGGTCGGGCCTGGTTAGTACTTGGATGGGAGACCGCCTGGGAATACCGGGTGCTGTAGGCTTTTGCCCGCCACTCCTTTTGCGGCCGCCCCGCCCCTCGACCCTCTGCAGCCGCCCACCCCGCCGCAGGACCCCTGGCCAGCAGGGGTGGGGGGGTGGGGGGGTGGGGGGCGTAGGGGGGGTGGAGGGGCGTGGGGGCGGGGCCCCCGCCCGGCCCTCCAGCCTCGCAGCCCCGGCCGGCCGCACGCCAGGCCCCTCGGCCCGGGCTCCCCCCCACAGCCCCTTCTTAGTCCTCTGCCCTCCCGCCCGCAAGCCGGCAGCCCGCAGCCCTGCGCCGCGCCCCCAACGCCGCCCCCCAACGCCCAAGCCCAGGGCTGCCTGCCGGCGCCGGCCTCCACCGGCCTTGGGCGGCTTTCTCCAGCCAAGGCCGTGCGGGACCCTGGCACCTCGGGGCCGAGCCCAGGGGACGACCATCCCTCTGCCTGCACCTGGGCCCCGAGACACAGGCTCCGGGTGTCCCCGGACCCCGGGCCAGGCGGACGCCCACCCGCCCCACCCCGCCGGAGGCCTCCGTCTCCGCTGGCAGGCACCGCGGCCCCTCCCCCGCCGCCCTCCCTTCGCCCCCGAGGGCCAGGCGCCCTCCGTTCGCGCCGGCCGGCCGCGGTGGCCCCCGGCGCACAGCCACAAAAGAGCCGGGAGAAACCAGCGGAGCGAGGGAGCGAGGCACCTGCGCGCGCGCGACCCGCGCCCTGGGCCTCCGGGAGAGACCACCACCGGGGAAGAGCGGGCAGGCAGGCAGGCCCACAGCGCACACCAGGAGGCTGCCTGGGGCTGCGCCGCTCCTCCCGCGTGCGGGACCCCGGGCGGGGCTGGGACCCCACCGGCACTCCGCAGACCCTGGAGGCCTGCCCCGGGGTCCCACGGTGACTGCCACCGCCCGGGCACTGCCTCCTTAGCGGAGCCCAGCCCCGGGCACGACCGCACTCCGGTGGGGGAGCTGCCACTTCAACACAGCCTCAGCGCGTCTGTCCCAGTCCGTGACCCAGCCTGTGCGTCCCTCCTTCCTCCCCCCGCCCACCCCAACTCCCAACCCCTGTCTCTCTGGCTTCTGTCACCGCCAGGGAAGTGGCAGAGGCCCCGTGGAGCCACGGGCGGCGCCAAGGGGCCTCGCTGCGGGCAAGGAGTAACGCGCTGTCCACGCCCGCGGCCTCCTGAGGAGGCGGGGAGCAGGCGGGTGGCGCGGCGCTGGCTGAGCCGGCCAGGCCAGCGGGGAGAGGCTCGCGACCGGAGCGGCCCAGCAGCCTGGCGCGCGCTCACCATGCAGGCCGGGCGGCTGCTCTTGGGGCGCCGGGAGCCCGGTCCCAGCGTCTACGGCCATACCACCCTGAACGCGCCCGATCTCGTCTGATCTCGGAAGCTAAGCAGGGTCGGGCCTGGTTAGTACTTGGATGGGAGACCGCCTGGGAATACCGGGTGCTGTAGGCTTTTGCCCGCCACTCCTTTTGCGGCCGCCCCGCCCCTCGACCCTCTGCAGCCGCCCACCCCGCCGCAGGACCCCTGGCCAGCAGGGGTGGGGGGGTGGGGGGGTGGGGGGCGTAGGGGGGGTGGAGGGGCGTGGGGGCGGGGCCCCCGCCCGGCCCTCCAGCCTCGCAGCCCCGGCCGGCCGCACGCCAGGCCCCTCGGCCCGGGCTCCCCCCCACAGCCCCTTCTTAGTCCTCTGCCCTCCCGCCCGCAAGCCGGCAGCCCGCAGCCCTGCGCCGCGCCCCCAACGCCGCCCCCCAACGCCCAAGCCCAGGGCTGCCTGCCGGCGCCGGCCTCCACCGGCCTTGGGCGGCTTTCTCCAGCCAAGGCCGTGCGGGACCCTGGCACCTCGGGGCCGAGCCCAGGGGACGACCATCCCTCTGCCTGCACCTGGGCCCCGAGACACAGGCTCCGGGTGTCCCCGGACCCCGGGCCAGGCGGACGCCCACCCGCCCCACCCCGCCGGAGGCCTCCGTCTCCGCTGGCAGGCACCGCGGCCCCTCCCCCGCCGCCCTCCCTTCGCCCCCGAGGGCCAGGCGCCCTCCGTTCGCGCCGGCCGGCCGCGGTGGCCCCCGGCGCACAGCCACAAAAGAGCCGGGAGAAACCAGCGGAGCGAGGGAGCGAGGCACCTGCGCGCGCGCGACCCGCGCCCTGGGCCTCCGGGAGAGACCACCACCGGGGAAGAGCGGGCAGGCAGGCAGGCCCACAGCGCACACCAGGAGGCTGCCTGGGGCTGCGCCGCTCCTCCCGCGTGCGGGACCCCGGGCGGGGCTGGGACCCCACCGGCACTCCGCAGACCCTGGAGGCCTGCCCCGGGGTCCCACGGTGACTGCCACCGCCCGGGCACTGCCTCCTTAGCGGAGCCCAGCCCCGGGCACGACCGCACTCCGGTGGGGGAGCTGCCACTTCAACACAGCCTCAGCGCGTCTGTCCCAGTCCGTGACCCAGCCTGTGCGTCCCTCCTTCCTCCCCCCGCCCACCCCAACTCCCAACCCCTGTCTCTCTGGCTTCTGTCACCGCCAGGGAAGTGGCAGAGGCCCCGTGGAGCCACGGGCGGCGCCAAGGGGCCTCGCTGCGGGCAAGGAGTAACGCGCTGTCCACGCCCGCGGCCTCCTGAGGAGGCGGGGAGCAGGCGGGTGGCGCGGCGCTGGCTGAGCCGGCCAGGCCAGCGGGGAGAGGCTCGCGACCGGAGCGGCCCAGCAGCCTGGCGCGCGCTCACCATGCAGGCCGGGCGGCTGCTCTTGGGGCGCCGGGAGCCCGGTCCCAGCGTCTACGGCCATACCACCCTGAACGCGCCCGATCTCGTCTGATCTCGGAAGCTAAGCAGGGTCGGGCCTGGTTAGTACTTGGATGGGAGACCGCCTGGGAATACCGGGTGCTGTAGGCTTTTGCCCGCCACTCCTTTTGCGGCCGCCCCGCCCCTCGACCCTCTGCAGCCGCCCACCCCGCCGCAGGACCCCTGGCCAGCAGGGGTGGGGGGGTGGGGGGGTGGGGGGCGTAGGGGGGGTGGAGGGGCGTGGGGGCGGGGCCCCCGCCCGGCCCTCCAGCCTCGCAGCCCCGGCCGGCCGCACGCCAGGCCCCTCGGCCCGGGCTCCCCCCCACAGCCCCTTCTTAGTCCTCTGCCCTCCCGCCCGCAAGCCGGCAGCCCGCAGCCCTGCGCCGCGCCCCCAACGCCGCCCCCCAACGCCCAAGCCCAGGGCTGCCTGCCGGCGCCGGCCTCCACCGGCCTTGGGCGGCTTTCTCCAGCCAAGGCCGTGCGGGACCCTGGCACCTCGGGGCCGAGCCCAGGGGACGACCATCCCTCTGCCTGCACCTGGGCCCCGAGACACAGGCTCCGGGTGTCCCCGGACCCCGGGCCAGGCGGACGCCCACCCGCCCCACCCCGCCGGAGGCCTCCGTCTCCGCTGGCAGGCACCGCGGCCCCTCCCCCGCCGCCCTCCCTTCGCCCCCGAGGGCCAGGCGCCCTCCGTTCGCGCCGGCCGGCCGCGGTGGCCCCCGGCGCACAGCCACAAAAGAGCCGGGAGAAACCAGCGGAGCGAGGGAGCGAGGCACCTGCGCGCGCGCGACCCGCGCCCTGGGCCTCCGGGAGAGACCACCACCGGGGAAGAGCGGGCAGGCAGGCAGGCCCACAGCGCACACCAGGAGGCTGCCTGGGGCTGCGCCGCTCCTCCCGCGTGCGGGACCCCGGGCGGGGCTGGGACCCCACCGGCACTCCGCAGACCCTGGAGGCCTGCCCCGGGGTCCCACGGTGACTGCCACCGCCCGGGCACTGCCTCCTTAGCGGAGCCCAGCCCCGGGCACGACCGCACTCCGGTGGGGGAGCTGCCACTTCAACACAGCCTCAGCGCGTCTGTCCCAGTCCGTGACCCAGCCTGTGCGTCCCTCCTTCCTCCCCCCGCCCACCCCAACTCCCAACCCCTGTCTCTCTGGCTTCTGTCACCGCCAGGGAAGTGGCAGAGGCCCCGTGGAGCCACGGGCGGCGCCAAGGGGCCTCGCTGCGGGCAAGGAGTAACGCGCTGTCCACGCCCGCGGCCTCCTGAGGAGGCGGGGAGCAGGCGGGTGGCGCGGCGCTGGCTGAGCCGGCCAGGCCAGCGGGGAGAGGCTCGCGACCGGAGCGGCCCAGCAGCCTGGCGCGCGCTCACCATGCAGGCCGGGCGGCTGCTCTTGGGGCGCCGGGAGCCCGGTCCCAGCGTCTACGGCCATACCACCCTGAACGCGCCCGATCTCGTCTGATCTCGGAAGCTAAGCAGGGTCGGGCCTGGTTAGTACTTGGATGGGAGACCGCCTGGGAATACCGGGTGCTGTAGGCTTTTGCCCGCCACTCCTTTTGCGGCCGCCCCGCCCCTCGACCCTCTGCAGCCGCCCACCCCGCCGCAGGACCCCTGGCCAGCAGGGGTGGGGGGGTGGGGGGGTGGGGGGCGTAGGGGGGGTGGAGGGGCGTGGGGGCGGGGCCCCCGCCCGGCCCTCCAGCCTCGCAGCCCCGGCCGGCCGCACGCCAGGCCCCTCGGCCCGGGCTCCCCCCCACAGCCCCTTCTTAGTCCTCTGCCCTCCCGCCCGCAAGCCGGCAGCCCGCAGCCCTGCGCCGCGCCCCCAACGCCGCCCCCCAACGCCCAAGCCCAGGGCTGCCTGCCGGCGCCGGCCTCCACCGGCCTTGGGCGGCTTTCTCCAGCCAAGGCCGTGCGGGACCCTGGCACCTCGGGGCCGAGCCCAGGGGACGACCATCCCTCTGCCTGCACCTGGGCCCCGAGACACAGGCTCCGGGTGTCCCCGGACCCCGGGCCAGGCGGACGCCCACCCGCCCCACCCCGCCGGAGGCCTCCGTCTCCGCTGGCAGGCACCGCGGCCCCTCCCCCGCCGCCCTCCCTTCGCCCCCGAGGGCCAGGCGCCCTCCGTTCGCGCCGGCCGGCCGCGGTGGCCCCCGGCGCACAGCCACAAAAGAGCCGGGAGAAACCAGCGGAGCGAGGGAGCGAGGCACCTGCGCGCGCGCGACCCGCGCCCTGGGCCTCCGGGAGAGACCACCACCGGGGAAGAGCGGGCAGGCAGGCAGGCCCACAGCGCACACCAGGAGGCTGCCTGGGGCTGCGCCGCTCCTCCCGCGTGCGGGACCCCGGGCGGGGCTGGGACCCCACCGGCACTCCGCAGACCCTGGAGGCCTGCCCCGGGGTCCCACGGTGACTGCCACCGCCCGGGCACTGCCTCCTTAGCGGAGCCCAGCCCCGGGCACGACCGCACTCCGGTGGGGGAGCTGCCACTTCAACACAGCCTCAGCGCGTCTGTCCCAGTCCGTGACCCAGCCTGTGCGTCCCTCCTTCCTCCCCCCGCCCACCCCAACTCCCAACCCCTGTCTCTCTGGCTTCTGTCACCGCCAGGGAAGTGGCAGAGGCCCCGTGGAGCCACGGGCGGCGCCAAGGGGCCTCGCTGCGGGCAAGGAGTAACGCGCTGTCCACGCCCGCGGCCTCCTGAGGAGGCGGGGAGCAGGCGGGTGGCGCGGCGCTGGCTGAGCCGGCCAGGCCAGCGGGGAGAGGCTCGCGACCGGAGCGGCCCAGCAGCCTGGCGCGCGCTCACCATGCAGGCCGGGCGGCTGCTCTTGGGGCGCCGGGAGCCCGGTCCCAGCGTCTACGGCCATACCACCCTGAACGCGCCCGATCTCGTCTGATCTCGGAAGCTAAGCAGGGTCGGGCCTGGTTAGTACTTGGATGGGAGACCGCCTGGGAATACCGGGTGCTGTAGGCTTTTGCCCGCCACTCCTTTTGCGGCCGCCCCGCCCCTCGACCCTCTGCAGCCGCCCACCCCGCCGCAGGACCCCTGGCCAGCAGGGGTGGGGGGGTGGGGGGGTGGGGGGCGTAGGGGGGGTGGAGGGGCGTGGGGGCGGGGCCCCCGCCCGGCCCTCCAGCCTCGCAGCCCCGGCCGGCCGCACGCCAGGCCCCTCGGCCCGGGCTCCCCCCCACAGCCCCTTCTTAGTCCTCTGCCCTCCCGCCCGCAAGCCGGCAGCCCGCAGCCCTGCGCCGCGCCCCCAACGCCGCCCCCCAACGCCCAAGCCCAGGGCTGCCTGCCGGCGCCGGCCTCCACCGGCCTTGGGCGGCTTTCTCCAGCCAAGGCCGTGCGGGACCCTGGCACCTCGGGGCCGAGCCCAGGGGACGACCATCCCTCTGCCTGCACCTGGGCCCCGAGACACAGGCTCCGGGTGTCCCCGGACCCCGGGCCAGGCGGACGCCCACCCGCCCCACCCCGCCGGAGGCCTCCGTCTCCGCTGGCAGGCACCGCGGCCCCTCCCCCGCCGCCCTCCCTTCGCCCCCGAGGGCCAGGCGCCCTCCGTTCGCGCCGGCCGGCCGCGGTGGCCCCCGGCGCACAGCCACAAAAGAGCCGGGAGAAACCAGCGGAGGGAGGGAGCGAGGCACCTGCGCGCGCGCGACCCGCGCCCTGGGCCTCCGGGAGAGACC
The DNA here is from genome assembly GCF_964194185.1 of Rhinolophus hipposideros. Taxonomy (NCBI): domain Eukaryota; kingdom Metazoa; phylum Chordata; class Mammalia; order Chiroptera; family Rhinolophidae; genus Rhinolophus; species Rhinolophus hipposideros. The sequence goes on along the minus strand of NW_027668960.1, from coordinate 2,074 downwards.
ACCACCGGGGAAGAGCGGGCAGGCAGGCAGGCCCACAGCGCACACCAGGAGGCTGCCTGGGGCTGCGCCGCTCCTCCCGCGTGCGGGACCCCGGGCGGGGCTGGGACCCCACCGGCACTCCGCAGACCCTGGAGGCCTGCCCCGGGGTCCCACGGTGACTGCCACCGCCCGGGCACTGCCTCCTTAGCGGAGCCCAGCCCCGGGCACGACCGCACTCCGGTGGGGGAGCTGCCACTTCAACACAGCCTCAGCGCGTCTGTCCCAGTCCGTGACCCAGCCTGTGCGTCCCTCCTTCCTCCCCCCGCCCACCCCAACTCCCAACCCCTGTCTCTCTGGCTTCTGTCACCGCCAGGGAAGTGGCAGAGGCCCCGTGGAGCCACGGGCGGCGCCAAGGGGCCTCGCTGCGGGCAAGGAGTAACGCGCTGTCCACGCCCGCGGCCTCCTGAGGAGGCGGGGAGCAGGCGGGTGGCGCGGCGCTGGCTGAGCCGGCCAGGCCAGCGGGGAGAGGCTCGCGACCGGAGCGGCCCAGCAGTCTGGCGCGCGCTCACCATGCAGGCCGGGCGGCTGCTCTTGGGGCGCCGGGAGCCCGGTCCCAGCGTCTACGGCCATACCACCCTGAACGCGCCCGATCTCGTCTGATCTCGGAAGCTAAGCAGGGTCGGGCCTGGTTAGTACTTGGATGGGAGACCGCCTGGGAATACCGGGTGCTGTAGGCTTTTGCCCGCCACTCCTTTTGCGGCCGCCCCGCCCCTCGACCCTCTGCAGCCGCCCACCCCGCCGCAGGACCCCTGGCCAGCAGGGGTGGGGGGGTGGGGGGGTGGGGGGGTGGGGGGCGTAAAGGGGGTGGAGGGGCGTGGGGGCGGGGCCCCCGCCCGGCCCTCCAGCCTCGCAGCCCCGGCCGGCCGCACGCCAGGCCCCTCGGCCCGGGCTCTCCCCCACAGCCCCTTCTTAGTCCTCTGCCCTCCCGCCCGCAAGCCGGCAGCCCGCAGCCCTGCGCCGCGCCCCCAACGCCGCCCCCCAACGCCCAAGCCCAGGGCTGCCTGCCGGCGCCGGCCTCCACCGGCCTTGGGCGGCTTTCTCCAGCCAAGGCCGTGCGGGACCCTGGCACCTCGGGGCCGAGCCCAGGGGACGACCATCCCTCTGCCTGCACCTGGGCCCCGAGACACAGGCTCCGGGTGTCCCCGGACCCCGGGCCAGGCGGACGCCCACCCGCCCCACCCCGCCGGAGGCCTCCGTCTCCGCTGGCAGGCACCGCGGCCCCTCCCCCGCCGCCCTCCCTTCGCCCCCGAGGGCCAGGCGCCCTCCGTTCGCGCCGGCCGGCCGCGGTGGCCCCCGGCGCACAGCCACAAAAGAGCCGGGAGAAACCAGCGGAGCGAGGGAGCGAGGCACCTGCGCGCGCGCGACCCGCGCCCTGGGCCTCCGGGAGAGACCACCACCGGGGAAGAGCGGGCAGGCAGGCAGGCCCACAGCGCACACCAGGAGGCTGCCTGGGGCTGCGCCGCTCCTCCCGCGTGCGGGACCCCGGGCGGGGCTGGGACCCCACCGGCACTCCGCAGACCCTGGAGGCCTGCCCCGGGGTCCCACGGTGACTGCCACCGCCCGGGCACTGCCTCCTTAGCGGAGCCCAGCCCCGGGCACGACCGCACTCCGGTGGGGGAGCTGCCACTTCAACACAGCCTCAGCGCGTCTGTCCCAGTCCGTGACCCAGCCTGTGCGTCCCTCCTTCCTCCCCCCGCCCACCCCAACTCCCAACCCCTGTCTCTCTGGCTTCTGTCACCGCCAGGGAAGTGGCAGAGGCCCCGTGGAGCCACGGGCGGCGCCAAGGGGCCTCGCTGCGGGCAAGGAGTAACGCGCTGTCCACGCCCGCGGCCTCCTGAGGAGGCGGGGAGCAGGCGGGTGGCGCGGCGCTGGCTGAGCCGGCCAGGCCAGCGGGGAGAGGCTCGCGACCGGAGCGGCCCAGCAGCCTGGCGCGCGCTCACCATGCAGGCCGGGCGGCTGCTCTTGGGGCGCCGGGAGCCCGGTCCCAGCGTCTACGGCCATACCACCCTGAACGCGCCCGATCTCGTCTGATCTC
>NW_027668961.1:0-17464 GCF_964194185.1 Rhinolophus hipposideros | reverse complement strand
ATTCCTGTTTCGTAGGCTCCCATTATGTGGTTTACTTTGCTGGACTACATTGATTTACGGCTATCGTCCCCATCATTCATCCCTGTATAGCTTCCTTCTAAGAATATGAATCAGATGACCCACTATCTTACGCCAGCTTTTAAATAATGTAAATAATCATACAACATGCTCTATACGAAATGACCATAAAATACTTATCAAATAATAACTAAATTATATGCTAAACAACTACTTGACTTAGGCACTATTTCCCCATCTAAGTAAGAATTAAGTATTGCTATTAAGCACTGTTTTATATTGAATTTATTAATGGCTGCAATTTTTGCCAGCTTGTGTCTACTGGCAGTGAAGGATTTCATGAGAAGAGAGGCATAGTGAGGCTGGGATTGCTTTTTCTTTGAAAAGTATAGAGCAAGGTGGGAGGGTGTAGAGAAAAGGGCTGGGAGGGCAGAAATAAAGTTATACCAGAAAATGATGAGAGTAGTATTAGAAATGAAGATGTATATGTATTAGAGACAGATTTCGGTGGCAGAATAAAGATTCATCGCAGAATTGGACCTACCTTAGCTTATTCTAAGAGTGCCTTTTCAGGCATTCATATATTTTTCCCCATCAGGGGTGATATTTTGATAATAATGCCTAACTCACAATGTTGTTCTAAAACATAATGAAAGAGTGTGCGGAAATAAGTGGCTATAGCAGAGACCACAAAATGGTTTTCTGTCAAATAAGTTCACTAGACTTATGGGCTTTATTTCCTGGAAAACAGCTCTCAGCCCAAGCTCACCTTTTTTCTTTCCCTCCAATATAGGCCCTGTACTATATACAGGGTACCCTACTCTACAGTCACTTTGTCTTGCAACAGATCCACACAGAACCTCAACTAAGAGCAAGTGACACGTGGAAGTAGAAATGAAGTTAATCAGAATTTTAAGAGCTACTTAGTAGACTGACCGCATATCCCAATTTGCCTGGGACAATCCTGTTTTCATCTACGGTCTTTGTATCATGACTAATTTCTTCCGCTTTCACTCTCAAAGTTCGGGTGAGAAATTGTATGACAATCCTACCCTTTGCACTTTTTTGGTATCTCTCCCTTTATGTTATCATCCTATTTTGATCTCTCTCTCACTCACTCTTTTATTCTAGCATGCATTTTAATCTCACTGTATTGCAGTTCCTTTATTTCTTTGATATCTTCCCTTTACTTACGAACTTTATTTTCTTCTTCTTTCTCTTCCTTATTCTCTCACACCTTTCTCCTATCAAATAGCTGTTCCCATTTCTTGTTCTTCATTCCTTCTCAAGCTCTTTTTTTGTTGTTGTTGTGCTTCCACACCCCCCCTCTCTCTCTTTTCTCTCTCTCTCTCTCTCTTTCTAGCTTCATTCTATCTCCCTCCTACATTCTCCTCCTTTCTGTTTCTTATTTTCATCTCTGCCCTAGTCCCAGTATTTCCATCTGTATCACATATGGTAAAGTCTGGGCTAAGCACCCCTACGAGTGAACAGCTGTCTCAGTTTACCTTCTTTGGTCTCCAGCTATGAGCCCAGGAAGAGAGGTGGACACAGAGGAGGATGAGTAATGACAAGGGAATGATATATTTATCCCAGCTCGCTAGCTACAGAGGAAAGTTTAAAATAGGATTTGAAAAGCAGGGGTGGCCCAAACCCAGAATAGCTGTCCTCAAAGCACTGGTGACTTTAGCGTTTCATTTTATTTGCCAAAGGGTTGGGGTGAGGTCACTCAGACAGCCCCACAGGCTCACCCTCCTTCTGGAATCTAATCACAGAGCCGCATCATCATAAAGATAGAAATGGCTCATGCATCCATTTGTCATCCCTGAGGGTGCAGCTAATCAGAGCATCCCGGAGCTACAGCCGGAAAGCAGGGACATTAAAGCAAATTTGTTGGAGCTACACAACAATTGAGTTCAGGGTTAGAAGAGAGGGCAGGATGGGTTCTATGACTTGTGGTGAGGCGTGTGACTCAAAAGGGCTTGCATCTTCCTGAAATGTGAACACATATGACTCTAAACTCTACCTCTGACCTTGGAGTCAGGAAGGCAGGCTGGATCTTCCTATCAGGAGGACATAAGGATTTGGCTGCTGACTCAAGCCACTGTCAAGTTTCCCAGAGAAGATAACAGACCACCCTGACTTAGGTGACTTTGGGTAGCTTAGATAGGAACCAGAATTTTTCCACTTTCTATGATAATACACTGCCTTATTTGAATGAAGAACTGCAGGCAAATGTTGCCTGAGGCTTGAAGGATGTTAGATTTGAAGACCTCGAGGACCAAAAGTAATATTTCTCAAACTTTAATGTGCAAACAAATTACCTCCGGATACCGTTAAAAATGCAGATTCTGATCGGGTAGCTGCAGATAAGATTGTACATTTCTAACAAACTCCCAGGTGCTGTTGATTCTACTCATCGACAGACAATATTGTAAACAGTGAAGACCTAAAATGTTTCCATCCTTCTGTGAATGTGATGTGAAGAAGCGCGCAAGAAGAAGGATGACAGTTTCAGGTACACAACATGGTGATTAAACATTTATATAGCATCGTATGACAACTATAAAATCTATTAGGTGGGTGCAAATGCAAGTGTGGTTTTTGCAGTTGTTTTTAATCTTTTAAACTGTAATTACTTTTGCATCAACCTAATATATATATATACATATATATATATATACACATATATATATACGTGTATATATATATATATATATATATATATATAGAGAGAGAGAGAGAGAGAGAGAGAGAGAATGTATACACATTTTAAAACAGGACAAAACTGTATTGAAATTGTAATACTCAATATATACGGATAACAAAAGATGAATACAAGTCATGTGTGCCCAGTGTTTTGGCACCCCCGGTACATATATGAAGAAGAAGGATGACAAGATCACCGTGTGTACTGCTACAGAGCTGGATTAGACTGAGAGAAATGACAGTGGGTTTTGTTTGTTTTTACTTGGATGTTGTATTATTCTCACTAGCACTCCCTTTGGTGTTAGACCAGTCCAAGTACAAACACCAATCTACCACATACAGGCAAGTTTTAGCCTCCCAATCTCTTCATCCATAAAATGGAATGAATAACCCTTCTACCTCAGCTAGTTTTTGTAAGAATTGAATGAGGAAGTATTACACATATAAAGTGACTGGCATCGGGTCTGGCACATAGTATATGTTTTCCTAAAATCGTCTTCATTTTGCTTACTACATTCAGGTGAAACTAATGATGAACAGAATTGCCAGAAAACTGCATCCGACGTTATCAGATATGAAATGGAAGAGAAAAGCATTACTCACAGAAAAGTTCCTCTTTCTTCTAAGCATTTAGTAACCAAATATAACCAAATTTCCAAATTAAAAGTCCGATTTTAAGGGCTGCAACACATGACAGTGCAAATTGAGCTGAGTGCATACCAGCAGTCACCACATGTTCCCACCAAATTGTATATTCATCACAGTTATGAAGCAGGTGGCAGTAAACTGTGTAGCATGAGACCTACCTTTTTTCTGATTTGCAACAAAGATCTTTTGGATTAGCATCAGTGCTTTACCAAAACCCCTAGGCATAATTCCCAGGGGGTTGTACAGCTCTATAAGTGTCTTGCCTTGTCTTTCTCTCTTGGCTCCTTGTCTATCTTCAGAGACACAAGAAAAATTGTTTCTCTTATTAAGACTTCTCTTATTAAGACTTCTCTTATTAATCAAGTATCCATCTTTATTTTTTTCTCATAAATCAAGGCAAATTTAACGACTTTACTTCTACTAGTCACCTCACTTTATCCCACTCAGTTCTTGAAAAACACTCCTTAACCATAGTTGACTATCGGATCAATCTCTCTCAACAAGTTGAGACCCAACACAACTAAGGTATGAAAGATTTCCCGAAACTTAACTCTAGTATGAAGCCAAAAGATCTATAAACCCATCAATTATAGCATATAATTGAATAGGAGAAGACTCAGGGACACAGCAATTCCAAAATTCTGCCCTCCAGCACAGAAATATCTCCCTGTGTGAGATCCATACTCTTAAAAACAAGACAACAAGCCCAAAATTGAGTTACTCCACCAAACTGAAACTTAATGGCAGTTTCAGCTCTCCCAGAAATGGAATCTTAATCTTGTCAATCAAGAATCACAGGATCAGTACTAATTAGCTCACTTCCCTGACAGAAACCTGCCAGCCCCTAAAGGAAGAGAACTTTGCACTAACCAACCTGCTTATTTGCTTCCTATAACTTCCTTGTTCTGGCTCCCTCCTGCCTATAAAACTCATTCATTTTGTACCATTCCTCGGAGCTCTTTTCTATCTGCTACATTGAATACTGCCCAATTCAAATCAATTTTTGCTCAAATAAACTCTTACAATTTCTAACATGCCTCAGTTTATCTTTTAATAATATAATGCAACCGAATATTTTATTAACTGAATATACTTGTGCGCCAAATCACTATTAGAACTCTAGTAAGCTGGACAATTCAAATGCCATTTTGCATGCACACTTTGTGGTGTCCGGCATAGCTCATGCTTTCCACATACTCTTTCGTTAAGTGTCACCACAACATTGTGAGTTAGGCATTATTAGCATTTTTCCACTTATGCAATAGTATCTCAGAAAGTGAGATCTTGCTTAAGATCACCAGCACATAAGTTGGAGAGCCTGGATCTCAAACCATTTCCCTAGGAGCCCTCGTTCTTTTATTTTTATTTTTTCCAGATTAGGGCACCCCAGAGATTTGAAGAGACTCATCACAGCCTGAATGGGTGGGTCACAGATGTTCCAACTTCTTCCCCACAGTCCATGCCACCTGGCACCACCTGGCCCTATGATCCATTGCCAGGTGGAAAGGCCATCTCATTCCATAACAATCAGAGCCTGGAATGGAAGCAGTGAAGTAAGCAGCTGCCCTTTCCTGTGTTCTGTTTTCATTGCAACTGCTGCTGAGATAATCAGATGTTTGCTCCAAGTGATAATTTCTTATTTGTTTACCCTGGCCATTTAATGCTCAAGCTAGGCTGTGGTTGGAAAGATGAGAATTCAGCAGGGTAGCTGATGACATCTGAGAGTGGGGAGGCAAAATTGGCACCAAGAGGTGTACTCACAGTCAGCAATGAGCAGCAGGTAAGGTTCAGATTTTTCTAATATTCAAGAGGAGAAGCAAAGCCCAGATCATAGGCATTTGCTCTGAAAATTTGAGTTCTAGTATCAAGACCAGAAAGACCACCGATTGGAGGCTCAGATAATTTGAGGGTGTCTCTTGGAGTCTTACCCTCTCTTGGTCTTTTCTCCCTCATCTGTAAAATGGAAGGCTAATAAAACATTATGCTGTGATTATTAAAGTATGAAATGTATTTATCTGTTAAAAAATTTATATTTCTCGGTGTTTCTATGTTTCAGGGACTGGGCTGATTGCAGCAGACTAAATAGAGAATAAGACAAATATAGCAGCTACTTCCATAAATGTCACAGTTTTGTGAATATCATAGGTAACAAACACTCATTATTTTTTTATTATAAATGATAGCACAGAATACTATTAAAGTTCTCCTTGAAACTCTGTCTTCTCTTGGCTCCTAGAAGGCTGTGATCTTTTCATTGCCCCCCTGACTTATTGACCTCTTCATTATTTACAATGATCTAAAAAGTCCTAAGATCTGGCCCCCATTAGCTTTCACCTTACCTCTCATTACTCCCTTTTTCCCTGAGGCTCTGATCACACGATGGGACCCTGCTAAACCTCAATGTGCTTCTTGTCCTCGGCTAGAAATGCTCTTACCTGAGGAATCTGCACGGAGCTGTCTTTGTCCTCCCTCATACCTCTGCTCTAATTTCACTATTTCTGCATGGCCCCCCACCACCACACTATTTAAAAACATAACACTCTTCCCACAATCACCATCCATTCCTTGCACTATTTTCCCCCAAGTCAGTTAACACCACCTGACATATTTTACGTAAATTAATAAATAATATGGTAAACTAATAACTATAAATGCATGCTCAATGAGGAGAGCGGTCTTCGCCTGTTGCCACTTGCTGCCATGTCTAAATATAATGGCATCAGGTTTGGCATATTGTAGATATTTGATAAATATTTATCAAAAGCAGATGTGGACAAATGAATGAATAGAGATTGTCTGGGATTACTTGTCTGGGATTACTCCCTGATACGTAGGAGTTCTTTGTGTTATTTGTTTGTTTGTTTGTTTGTTTAGATGTAAAAAGGGTTATATAGCTTTTATAACATTTAATAACCTCAATCATAATTATAATTATTATTACTATCAGTGGAGTTAGTAGGCTGTTGTAGTATCTGCTGTAAGTAAGTAAATTGAATCAATTTCACGCTGACTGCACTTCTCTTTCCCCAGTCATGATATAGATCATTCAGTGTGATGGAATGAATTTTCTTCACTGGGGAAAATACCTTTCTCTCCTATGTATATTATGCGCAACCAAATGGGGCTCTTAAACACATTTGGCAATACAACTAAACTATGCCGTGTCCTAACAGAGATCATGAAAGCTAAGGGGGGTTTATTAACATTTGCATATAGTGTAGGTTTTCCCATGCACATTTTGAAAAAGATGTGCTATACATTTGAGCAGACTCAGAAAAGCCACGAAACAGAGGTTAATCTTGTTTTGCATCCATCTCATTCATTCCAAGGGCACTTCCAAAACATGTTACCTATATTTAATAAGCTGCACAGTGCCCTTGTGAACCGGGCACCGAACTTTATTGCATAAGGAAAGATAGTGGTTTGCTATGGAGACAAAATGGCCAGGTTGGAAAGAAAACGGAGGTCCAAATTTGTCCTAGATGCATTATTTTATACCTCCTGGCAATTCTGCCTTCATTTTCAAAAATGCATAAATCGGTTGGAGGGATGATGGGTTACCTTTTGTGATACTTATTTGTGTCTCAGTGTTAAGGCTTTAAAATTGGCCTGGGACACCAATATGTATGCTTGCCCAATCCAGAAACAATGTGACCTGGTATGCAGACATCAGTAATGAAGGAAAGATGAATCCATTGCAGCTCAATTCTGTATTATAGGCAAAAATCTGCTGAACAACCCACTTATAACTTCCTCAGTCTACAACTGCAGGCATCCCAAAAAGGAAAAAAATAAGTAGAAATCAAAGGCTCAGTTAATTATTAATATTAAGTAGGGACATCACTTGGAATATACAGCCCTTTGGTCTTCAAATGTTTCTATTGAAATCTATTGATTTTACTTGACAGGTAGTCATGGACAATTCTGTTTTCTTAGCTGTAAAACTGAGATAGTAAAACAAGGTTTGATTTTCACTAAAGGTGGATATAAGTCAAATGAAATCATATATATATGTATATATATACATATATATACACACATATATATGTATATACACACATATGTATATATAACTACTCTTTCTAGATTACTAACATCAGTTCAGTTATCGTAATTAAGTACCATATATGTGGTAAAAGGGGATGGAACACCATTTTGGAATAATTATTTTTACTCAAAATAATATGTTAGAACAGTATTCCAGAAAATTATTCTGGACAAACATCATCCACTTTTACAGTTTCCACATAAAATAGAGTAATCCACTGACAGGGCTAGCACACCTATCCAGAGCAGGTGCTAACTTTAAAGAGAACACCAAGAATGAGTGTTAAAGAATAAAAGCATGGCCAAAGACAGAACTTCTTGGAGAATATAGGTCTGCTAAGTTTTATAAGTATATACAGTCCTAACTCGGTATCCACAGTTGATTGGTTTCAGGACCCCGTGGATATCAAAATCCTTGGATGCTCAAGTCCCTTATATAAAATAACATAGTATTTGCATATAACCTCTATTTGCGTATAGGCCACTACAGGGTCTGCCCACACATCACTTCATTTACGTGAATTCAATGAAGTGCTCAAGACATAGCAACTTCAAGTTTTATTTTCTGGAATTTCCTGGGATTGATTTTTTTTTTTTTGTAATATTTTCAATCTGTTATTGGTTGAATCCACAGATGCAAAACCTGCTGATATGGAGGGCCAACTCTGCGTGGGTGCCTGTGTGTGTGTGTTTATGTGTGTGTGTGTGTGTGTGTGTGTATGTGTGTGTAGTTTTTCATTATGAGATCAGTTTATGTGATTTAAGCCTTCACTAACAATCTTAAAGGTTACTTATTAAAACGCTAGCTTAGATTTTAAAAGTATTCTAAAGCTCTAGCATACTAAATATAAACGATGATGGCTACTATTCAAGAAAAAAAGAATAGCTCTGTGAAGGAATATTCCAGTGTGTTGTGTTGTTTTGTTTTGTTTTGTTTTTTAAACCTAAAAACTACTTGGAATGTATGTAAATAACCATTGAACTAGACTTGATGGATTAGATGTAGCAATTAGTCTCCCAGTAATTCAACTCTGATAATTTACTATCATCATTACTATTGAACCTACTGTGATCACAGGTTTTGAAGGAATACTAAAGAGTTCCTTGTCCTCAACTTCTGTAGAGTGGGAGGACAAAGAAGGTTGGAGATGTCTCCTACTTCAAATGCCTACAGAAATCAGTGGCCTCAAGCCCTTACATAATCATCACCTTTTGGACCACTCCAGGCCTCATCTAGTCCACCCAAGTCACCTAGAGTCTGATGTTATTCCTCAAATACAACAAGGACATTCCTGCTTCAGGATGTTTCCATTACTAACTCCAGTAGTCCTTTAAGTCTGCTTATGTATCATCTTATTAAGAAAAAGTACCCTGACCATCACCACCACATGCTATCCCTAACCCTCCTTTCCCCTTCCCTTGTTTTATTAGTCTCTCTAGTACTTACACCCATTTGACACATGATATCTGACCTTTGCTATTTTCTTACTGGCCATTGTACCCCACTATAATGGTAGGTATCACAAAGTTAGGGGAGTTGTCTATTCTGTTCACTGTTGCATGCACAGAGCCTCCAATGGTTTTGGCACACAGTAGGTACTTTTTGCTATCTGTTGAATAAAATGATGCATATAAATAAATAAACCAATGAGATAAGTCCAGATGATGATATGTGCTCTGAAGAAAACAAAAGAGCAGGGATATGAAAAACAGTTGGGCATTAGACGTGGCACTAGGAAAGGTCTTTTGGAGCATTTGAGATGAGGCCTGAAATGATGATGAGGAGCCAGCCTTGGGAAGAAACGGGAGCAGAACATTCCACACAGGAGGAAGAGACTATGTCGAAAACCTAAGTGGGGAGGTGGTAAGCTCGATATGTTTGAGGGGCAGAAAGAAGTCCAGGATGGTTTATGTGTAGAGAAATAGGAGAGAACAGAAGATAGAGTGAAGGGAAAGACACGAGTCAGACAGTGCAGGATCCTGTGAAGCTGGATAAAAAATGAGTTTGATTCTCAGTGTAGTGGGAAGGTTTTATTTACATAAAATCATGAAAGTTGTATAACATGACCGTAAGAGAGATTTTAAGAAATGAAACATCCCCAATTCCCTGCCATTTAAAAATGAAACTGTCTTTGAAACTCAGTCCTAATCAAACAAAACGATTTTATCAGGCTTAACATTTTAAGTTTTTAAGAATTATATTTACTTAGGCAGATATACTATTACAACACTGAGTAAGCTTCTTCGGACCACATGACCTGCTTTTTCACAAGCTTACCCAGAAGAGTGTCACCTATCAATCCCACTTGAATAGCAGTGCATTTCAGATTTTGTTATACTTAGAGATTTTAGTCAGCTTCCTTTATGTCCCTAAAAAACCTGAACAACAAACCCTTGGTGTCCATCATATCCACAGCTCTACAGTGACAGGCTGTTTTTTTATTTTCATTTTGCATGAAAACCTTGGCAGACGTGCTCATCCCATTTAGCCTACTATGAGAGTATTTTCAGAACCAATTAAATGATTACACAGTTCAAAATTAGATGATTAAAACTAATAATGTTAAGACTCCTTCAGTAAAGAAAATAATGCAAAAACAAACAAACAAAAAACCTTGAGACCCAGCAGAAGGTACTTATAGAGATATCCATATTTTGATAAGTATACACTGAAGACGTAGGAGTATAGGGAAAAAAGCAAAAATGAAAACAAAAAACCAGAAGAATTAAGATTCCATTGAAAAGAGCACAGTATCACAGTATACCAGATACTGTTATTTTTTTAGAACTTGGAAACAGACAAACCTAGGGAGTGAAAATGACTGAGAAGATGTGTGTGTGTGTACACGTGTATGTAACAGTTTCCCTTACTTCTTGGGTCACTGTCCTGTGTGCATAATACCAATAAGGTCACTCAGCCTACTCAGATGACCTGTGATATAGATGTATAGTAGATGTCCTTTGTATATCTATGGTACTTTACAGCTTCCCCAAATCCATCACATATGCCATCTTGGCTATTGTGAGGAATAAGTGGTTTTATTCTCAGTAGCAACAGAAAATTGCCACAAATAACTGCAGGGAAGATAAAAAAAAAAAAAAAAAAAAAAGTTGTTGCAAAAGTGTAAGCCCCTAGCACACTTAGTGCCCACATCTTGGTCTCTATTATCGTTCACCAATTAAAAAAGAAGAGACTCCTTGGAGAAATGGCTGATCCTTCCACTGAGGCAGGATATATACAAGATGAGTTTAGAGCACCTTGTAGTGGCAGAAAATAACAAGTGCTTAAGAAAAGAAAAATTCAGAAAATATGTCAAAAATACAGAGTCGCCAACTGAAGGCTCCCACTGGTTAAAGCTGGAAAACTTTTAGCAGCAAAATAAAGTCATATTGGATTATTTCTCAACATGTAAAATTAACACTCATGAGTCAACAGTGATACAAATAAATGATTGAATTGATAGAAAAAAGTAAATTATGGAAGGGAAAAAAATAGCAGCTTTATGGTGGAGAAACCTGACAAATTTGACCTCAGCCAGTTGATCAAGGTCATGTGATAAGTCATGTTGATAATCTGTAACTTTGCTATGTTATGAAAACGGCACTTTACGTCTGTGATCTTGCTCCCCGCCAAAACATATAACCCCAGTGACATCATTAGAAAAACATGAGAGAGGTCCAAATAGAGAGATAATCTATAAAACGCCTGATCAATACAGCTCAGAACAGCGAGGGTCATTGCCTGAGTCAGCTTGGGGGGCCATACACAATGCCATAAATGGGTGGCTTAAACAACGGAGATTATTTTCTCTGAAGGATGGACGTCTAGGATCAGGGTCCCCGCAGGTGGGCTTCTGGTGAGACTGGATTGCGGATGGCCATCCTCTCACTACAGCCTCACGCAGTGGGGCAGTGAGGGGTCGGGCCTTGCAAACTCTCTGGTGTCTCTTCTTTTAAGACACTAATCACTTCATGAGGATCCCTTTCTTATAACCTCCTCTAGACCTAATTACCTCCCAAAGGTTTCATCTCCAAATTATCATAACAGTGAGTGTTAGGGTTTTAACATGAATTTTTCGGAGGGACATACTTATTAATTCACTTCATAGCAGCTATTGAAAAGAAGAAAAATTAGATAAACTGTCATAGTCAAAAGGAGCCTAAGGGAAAATGATATCTAAATGTAATCTAGAACCCTGGATGGGACCTTAGAACAGAAAAAGGAAATTAGGAAAAAAGTACAGAAATCTGAATGAAGTCTGTACAGTACGTAATAATAATACATAAATATCCATTCATTAATTATGACAAGTACACCACATTAATGTACAATGTTATTAATAGGGGAAAGTGGCTGTGGGACATACGGAAATTTTGTAAACTATCTCCACAATTTTTCTATAAATCTAAAGCTATTCTAAAAATAATAAAGTTTATGTTTAAAAGTGCAAGATTAGAAGGTCATTTTAAAAGCCCAAACAAGGATATGCTGGTTAACTGCCTATCCTTTTCTCATTACAAACTATAATCCCTTTAAAATACTCTGTTTAATTTATCTGCTTTGAGACCATTAGGTGGCAGAGGTCTCTACAGGTTAATTAAGTTGCTGTTGTGTGTGTGTGTTTTTAAGCATTTGCATTTATGTGCGAGGCCCTCTTTGTATTCTTTTATTCTTTTTGGTCATTTCACCCTTTGCCCTCCATTTTACCATTACAAAGTGCTGGTTAAATGGGAAAAGTCCAGCTGGCCCTTTTTACAGCCTTTATTATTAGGTAGACCTGGTTTTGCAGAATCTTTATCACACTGCAAACATCAGCTAATTAATCAGCATGGTATCCTTCCGACATGACTATTCCATTCACTTTTTTTTATAGTGTAGAAAACTAACAGCCGAGTGACTATTCCATCCTTTCTCAGTAAGTTATTAGGATGTTAACTAAATTCTTAACCCAAAAGTTCCAACATAGACAAAAGAGGATGTTGGATGTGGGGGGAATTTTAAAAACATTGTAAATCATCCCAATCAAACATTGACAAGTTCTCCTTCAACATATTTGATGGGTCATTCCTGGTTCTCTTGAAATATTTTCAATGCTGAAGATTTCACTGCCTCATAAGGTAGCTCATAAGAGAGGTCATTAGAAATGGTAAGTATGGAAATAGAGCTTACCTCCAACTGTCACTACTGCTTTCATTAGAAAACACTTCTTTATGGTGATTTGAAGCGTGCTTCCCTATGATTTTAGCTTTTATTCTAGTTGTGCCTTTCAGAGCAATACAAAGTACATGTACTTTTGAGGTAGCCCGGAGTTGAGAAAGGAGAGTGGGATATAAAGAAGACAGTGAGACCCTGAGCAATCAATGAAGATAAGATAATTTACAAAAATCAGAGACCATAAATCATTGATTGAAGAATTACATCGGGAAATACGAATAAAAAATAAGCAATGCTCAGACATATACTTCTAAATTACTGAATTTTAAGATATTCTCTGTAGTCATGGTTGTAACACCAGTGAATCAACACTGGTCTGGCTATACATAAATAGGGGGACAATAGAATAAATTATGCATTTCCATAGGCTCTCTCAGGATTTAATTATACCCTCAAGACAGCTAATAGAAATTTGCCTCTCTTCAGATAAGGGAAGAAAGTCAGTAAGGGTTGATGGAAAGAGAGGGAGAAGGGGGAGAGAGAGAGAGAAGAGAGAATGGAAACTTTTAAGTGCTTATGTGCCTGGTGTTTTCTGAATATGTACAGATAGATATCTTTGATCTGATTCAGGATATGAATATCTGGATAAAAACCAGAGATTCAAAAATATATATGTATGTATGACGATATATGAAAAATATTTAAGACTGAAATAGTAAATAAACTGTTTAAGATAAGGTTTTTAAAAAGCAAGCTGGTACAATTTTTAAACACACATCTTTTGGAAAATTTCAAGCATCACATATTCTATTTATTGCAATATGGGAAATATATCTCTCTGAAAATAGTGCACAGTCTTGTAACTTCCTTAATCGTTATACTTCACAGATTTATATTTTTCTAAAGAAAGATGGCCATTCAGTAATTTTGTAAAGGACCCTAGGGATCTTCAGGCATTTAAATGGAAAGACTGACCCACGGTTTCATACACTAGTTATTTACTTACATCTTGGAATTTCGTATCTTCATCTATAAAACAAGGAAAAATAACATTTTCCAATGGGTATGCTGAGGAGGGGAAGGGACAATCAATTAAAGGCTACAACACACTGCTCAACATATAATACAGGTTTTAGTACCTTCTAACCAAGTTTTGCTCAACGGAAGTCCTACAATATTTGAATATGGATACCCGCTACCTTGGTATTTTCTCTTCTTATGGAAAAATATAGCCATATTCTTCCTCCACTTCTACTGTATGACATGGCTTCAGGGCCCTTTCCTATAATGGCAACCTTGTAGACATATTTTAGCTTATCAACTTTTCCATCATTCTTTTCATTCCGTTGTTATTTGCAATAAAATTTTTAGAACTTAAATGTCCTTGGTATCCTGATACTGTCACATTATTATTCTAAAACTATTTTTATATCTCCTCTCCAGTGTTAAATCTGAAAACATAACCTACGAACGTGACTTACGTAGCAGCTAAATATTGTTCTCTCTTTTATAAAACTCACTTTGCCAGTGAGCAGGGCATACCCATCTCTGAAGTCTGTATCGCACTTCCTGCCGTGATTTGTCCATCTCTTTCATAAAACACTTCCAGTTCATTCAGCAATCAATCGTAGGTAAAGATTGAAACCAGAACTTCAACCAGTCAGCACATCTCCCCACCTATCCAGAATCCCGTCTTCTATTGCATTACTGAGTCTTGGAATTCTTAAACATTTTCCTGGTTTTGTCAGAACTAATTGCCTTCACACTAATTGGATTAGATCATCTCCGGATCTCTACCTCCCAGGATCGATAACACCAATATGTTCTCTAGTCTCCTGACCTCTACTTATTAATGAATAGGTGGAAGTTAAAGATGATAGCATGTCCTAGTAATGTGCTTCTCTTTATGAGACTTTGATCAGGTCCTAGTATGGACCTGACATCCTAGGACATCACCTTATCCCTTTGTTGCCTTTCCCATTGGAAGCAGGTAGCATTAGCAGTGAGTGACTATTATCTAGGCACTTGCCTGGGCTTCATTGTATGTGAACTTTCTCCTAGAGTAAAAAAGAGCACACAGAGAGAAGAAAAACAAATATAAAACCAGCTGAGTCTTGTACTTAAGACTTTTTGTTCAGAGATGGTACCATTTGCTTCTTTTTTTCTTTTTTTCTTTATTAAATTTATTGGGGTGACATTGGTTAGCCAAATTATGTAAATTTCAAGTGCACATTTATATAAAACATCATCTATATATAGCGTTGTGTGTTCACCAACCAGAGTTCTCCTTCCATCCCCACTTTTTAAACTTGCCCCTTGGTATATGAGCTAAGAAAGTCATGATTTGATGTCACCTTTAGCCAAAATTCTTATTGGGAGAGGGCAATAAACGGATCAGAGGATGTCTCTCCCTTTATAAAAGTCTGCAGAGATTTAACCACAAGGAAAGCAGCTCCCCTTTGTGTCCACACACAAATAGCAAAGAAAATATATTTATAGAAGGATCAGATATATTCATAGAAAAAGACTTACTTTTGGTCAGAAGGGTGACACTGTCTAGAAAATAACAGATTATTTATTACATGGCATTTATTGGGAAATGTAGAGGGAATAGAAACTTTGGTGTGTGTGTGAGTGTGACTGTGTGTGTGTGTGTGTGTGTGTGTGTGTGTGTGTGTGTATTTCCTGAACTTTCCATATCAAAGAAATACAAATAATTGAAGTCCTTCTCAGGAAGGTCTTGTCCAAATCTGGTGTTTTTAAGACAGAAGAATATTATTTCCCTATGAAAAATATCAATTCACTAATAATAGAGCTTAGGTAGGAATCCTGGTATATTGTACTATTTATAGTGTTTGGATATAGCCCATTTGTTGCCTATTTATATGACCTGCAAGACAATATAAAAACCAACAATCATAACTTCCATTTCACAAACAAAAGAATGGAAACACACTTAAATGAGCTTTTCCAACTTAAGCAAATCAATCAAGGAGTCAGAATAAAGATCTATGTTACTTAAATTCTAGTCTTATGTTCATTTTAAATGATTCTGGTATTTATTTGATTTGTTTATTTCTCTGTCAGTTTAAAATCATATTGATAATTTTGTATTCATGACCATCTCCTAGCAAATTTACAAAGAAAATATTCATTCAACATGCCTAATGTTTAAATAAGCAATGACTATCTGCAGTTTGGCTAGAGACATTCAAAGTCATTGCGTGGTTTTGTGGAGGCACCGTTGTTATCCTTTGTCGGTTTAATTATAGAGAGGCAAATTTTGTATTAACTTGTGACTCTCACTGATCCTTTTAACTTTGGAAGTCTGGCTGAAACCACAACCTTTGATGCCCTAAAATTAATATTCCATACCCAAGTTTAGGGTGTTTTCCTTGAATAAATAACCTATCTATTAATTAACTCATTTCAGCCACTCCACTGTTTTCTGCCTCTGTGCTCAAATTCCTCCCACAGCTGCAACCTCTTAGCCTCACACGTAATATTTCTACTTTTTTTTTGTTGTTATTCTGTATCTGACAAACCTTTGGGGATTCTCATAATTTATTCTTAAACTGATTTTTTTTGGATTCTATGGATTTTAATTTTATAACTTTCCCTTTAGGCAGTTTCTAACTCACTCTTTTTTTTCCCCCTTAAAGTTCACTGAGCCAGCAGTACCTGATACAATCTCCAGTGAAGATGTCAAACTTAATTATCTAACCATCATCATGCCTTAGCACTGAAACCCCTTTTAATACCGCTGATGACACCGAGGTTTTACTTAAGATGGAGTCAAGAATAGCTCCTTGTCTTGTAAGCTTTAGTGTGAACTCTTCCAGGAACCAGTTGTTTACGGCACTGCGGAATTAGTTCCACAAACTATGCCCCGATGTGACATTCATCATATCCATTTTATTGCAGCCCACTGTTTTCTCAACATTTTGAATTTGCCATTGCTTCTCGTTTGTTCATTTCCTTTGCCATGTGGACTGTGATTTAGTGGAATGATATACAACAGGGTTAGAATTCTAGCTCTGTCACTAGAATGCGTGACCTTCAAGATGTCATTTAACATTTAAGAGACTCAATTTTCTCGTTTGCAAAACAAGAAAGATAATTATACCTGCTCGATGATTCTATTTTGAATATCACATGCGATAACAGAGGTAAAAAGCCCCAGCACATTTCCTGGAACATAAGAGGTATTGAATGATTTTTCTTTCTTCTCCACGGTTGATGGGGCCTATGAAACCAAATTCAAAAGTTCAGTTTCTGTATGCCCTATGGCAGTACAGCAAAATTATATGCATCAATGAAACTGGATTAATATACACCAATATATTAGTAGGTTTAGAAGTATTCTAAGGAAAAATTTAGTGTAACCTGTTACCTACAATTGTATGCCGGGACCTTTTCTATGAATTGTAGGAAACACAAGGCAGATCTATAGGTCTGTAATCACAAAGAGTTTACAATTTAGAAGGGAAAATTGGATGTCAGCCAATAATTGCAAGAGGGAGTATATATTTATGATTAGCGCAAGGCAAGTAGGGCTTCTTGGAGGGTAATACTTTTGAGCTGAATCTTGATGAAATAGTAGGATTTTTGGCAGATGTGTATAGGAAATATCTGTGTGCACAGGATGTTTAATTAAGATTTAATTTGAGTGGGATTATTTGGACCTCAAGTTGTATACTCCCATGTGACAGGAAAAATCTTCAACATTTCCTCTATTTTTCACCAGAAACTCCATTATAGGATAGATATAAAGAGCAGAGATGTTCCATCCTTATTAAAATATAGTAATCAAGTCTTCAAAATTGACACTCTCACAATTCGCTGAGATAAGCCTTTTACTAAAGGAGATTTTTCACCCAAGAACAGAAT
>NW_027668962.1:0-23497 GCF_964194185.1 Rhinolophus hipposideros | reverse complement strand
CAAAATGATACCGTAGTGAGCCCTGTTTAGCTCTCAGGGCAAGAGATGCACTAGTCACGAAATTCCGGTCGACCTCCATTTAGAAAATTTTGTTTACTCAAGTTTTGTGTAGTCATTTCACATATAGGAGTGTCTCGAAACCTCTGAAAGACTGTGCCAAGGCCACAAACCCCGGTTCCCCCACCTTCTCTATGGCTTTTCTGTTTATTAACATTCACTGTTATAGCAATTATTACAGCTGATCAATGAAAATTAAATAAAAAAGATTATTTCGGGAATTCTTAAGAATTCACGGGAAATACAATTTCCCATTCTCGATTCCCGATGGTTCCAAAATGTAGGGAATTTGAAAACCCTAATTATGAGCATCCTGAAAAATCATGCTAAGGTTTATTTTCCGGTTGGGTCTTATTTTCAGGGAAATACAGTACATACATACCTCCTTATACCATGCCATTGGGGATTAGGATATCAATTAGAATAGGGTATCATTAGGATAGGAATATGGGGGGCACATTCACACCATCACCTCTACTTTGCCAGTTGGATATCGAATAAGCATTTTAACATTGTCACCTGCCCATAAATGAATTTCTAATCTTTCCCCCAAATCAGCTTTTCTCACCATCTTTTCTATCTCAATAGTGGGCAACTTGATCCTTTAAATTGCTCAGGATTAAGCTTTAGAGTCCACTTTGCTGTAATATTTCTCCCACACTAATATCACATAATCAGAAAATTCAGTCGTGCTACTTTCAAAAACCAATCTGATTATTTCTCAAAATAATCAGAATCTTGTTAGTTTGCACCCCCCACACTGCTCCCACCTTTGTCCAAACCACCATTATGTCTTGTCTGGAATATCAAAAGAGCCTCAGGGCTGCTTTCAGCTATGTCTTCCTTGACTCACACATGAGAGTGATATGGGTAATGTGTAAACCAGGTTATGTTATTTCACTGCTCAAAACCATTCAATAGCTCTTCATCCCATGCAAAATTTGATGATTAATTTTATACATCAAACATAATTCGGGGTGTTTCTGTGAGGGTATTTTTGTGATAGGTTTAACATTAAAACTGGTAGCCAGGGTAAAGTCCATTTTCATCCCTAATGGGAATGGGCCTCATCTAATCAGTTGAAGGTCTGAATAAAAAAAAAGGTTGACCTTCCTCTGAATAAAAGAACTGCGTCTGCCTGACTACCATTGAACTGTGTGAGACATCAGGTTTCTTCCCTTCAGACTCAGACTGAAATGTTGGCTCTTTCTGGATCTAGAGCCTGCTAGTCTTACACGGGAAATTACCATTGATTCTGCTGGCTCTCCAGCTTGTCAATGACAGCTATAATTACATAATTATGTGAAGCAATTTCTTATAGTCTCCCTCTCTGTCTCTGTCTCTCTCTCTGTCGCTGTCTCTCTCTCTCTCTCTCTCTCCACACACACACACACACACACACACACACACACACATTCTATTGGTTCTGTTGACTCTGTTTCTCTGTAGAACCCTGACTAATATACTAAGTAAAATCCAAAGGCATTGCAATGATGTGTAAGACCCTATACACTACCTCTCACTACTACCTGCTCATTCCTTTAGACCAGGGTTCAGCAAACAGTGGCCTGTTGCCTGTGGCAGCTTCCATATCACAGTGGCTTTCATACCACTCAACTCTTGAGTGGTTGTTACGACTGTATGGCCCTCAAACCTGAAAATCTTTTACGATCTGGTCCTTTACAGAAGAAGTGTGCTGACCCTTGCTCCAGTCTCATATTGGTCTCCTTATAGTTCTGAGAAAGGCCCAGAACCCTCTGCCTCAGGACCTTTGAATTTGCTGTTCCTTCTGCCTAGAATGCTCTTCCCTCTGTTATCTGCAGGATTCTGTCCTCACCTTCTTCAGGTTTTTGGTAAAAAGTTGTCATCTCAAAGAGTCCTTCCTCTCTCAGTGTTCCCACGTCCTCTTTCCTGCTGTGTTTTCCCCATATCACTTATTATCTAACTAATTAAGCATTTTATTTATTTTGATTCTCATCTGTCTTTTTCCACTCAATGTGTACTCCATGAGAGTGTGCTTCTTGTTTATTTTTTTCTCGCAGTTGAATCACTAGTGCCATGGATAGTGTCTGGCATAGAAAATGTCCAATGGAAATACTGACTGAGGGAATGGAATCTTCATGTTTCTAGGCTGTTGAAATTGGCATGGTTAAGACATCAGAGATTGAACCACATGGGTCACAGATTCAATAGGCTTCACATGCTCATTAGATCATGTGAGTGTGGATCAGCACAGAATCACATTGGATGACACAGCTGTCCGAACAAACATGCATATAGAAATATATTCCGTTTCCTCCAAGAACACAAAAAAGGAGGAGTGGGTGCTTTAGGCATTTTAAAAACATTTCTTTAAGTCATTTTTTTCTTTTTAACCCTTCTCCTGCTCTCATAGAATATGTCATCCTTTGCTTACTCCCTTGATTCTCTGACTTTCCCTGAAATGACTGCATTTGGTTTTCCTGGTCTTATTATCTTCTGATCCTCATCTATTTGTTTGGACCATCTCAACTCTAATTCTTTAATTCCATTTAGCAAATAGGAGTGGAAAGAATGAGAAAGAGAAATAAACCTCAAACACTGAGATTGTGGACAAAATGAGTTGTGAGGAGTAGACATTTGTCTTTTTTATTAAACATTTCCTGGAAGTCTGCTGGGAAGTTTACCGTTTCTTCTCTCCGTGGAAGCAGATATTCACAGGTTTACATGTTATAGATGGATGGAAGGTTGCAAGGATATCACAACCTTTCTCTGAGAACTTTTATTGTACTCTTATTGAACTCTTTGTATACTTTTAAAAACCAACATATTTACTTATGTACTTCTTTCCTGAATGCAGTACCATACCCATTTATATAAATATAGGTAGAGACACAGATATAAATGATATATAAACACGTGATAAATCTATATCTAATCTAGATAATTATATAAGTTCTGAAAATTAAGTTAGCGAACTCATCCTAGAAAAAGTGCTGCATATCTCATTGATGAATATCACTATGGTCACCTTTGAAGTACTCCCATTGGGAACCTATGCACTGATGCCAGCACCTAGTCCACCCTTCAAAGCAATTTTGAAACTCTTTTTCTGGAATGGCCATCAGAGCTGTCATTGTATTACCCTTGATGTCCTGAATGTCATCAAAATGTCTTTCTTTCAATATTTCCTTTATCTTTGGGTTAAGAAAGAAGTCATTGGGGACAAGAGCAGGTGAGTGGGGAGGCTGTTCCAATACACGTATATGTTAACTGGCTAAAAACTCCCTCACAGACAGTGCTATGTGAGCTGGTGCATTGTCATGATGCAAGAGCCATGAATTGTTAGTGAAAAATTCAGGTCGTTTTCTTCTAACTTTCTCACACAGCCTTTTCAGCACTTCCAAATAGTAAACTTGGTTAACTGTTTGTTTAGTTGGTACAAATTCATAATGAATAATCCCTCTGATATCAAAAAAGTTTAGCAACATAGACAGGTTCACGAACTTAGTTATCAGACCTCGTATAGGAATCTATATTGATACATCTATACCTATAATTTTAGGAATTCTATATACACCAAAATATTATCTAGATTTTGTGGTGAATCAATACCAGTAGAAAATAAATTCCAACTTCCCATGTGTTCTATCTAGTCTTGTTGATTCATGTGGTAAGAAACTTTACCCCAACTGGTTTAAGCAAAAGAAAAATCTGTTGGCTCACATAACTAAAATGTTCCTGGCATGACTTTAGGCACAGTGTGATTCAAAGGCTCAGATGAGTCTAACAAGCCCCCCATTTCTTCAGAAGCCTAGTAGGGAGAGTAACCAATCTATAGTTGCAAAAGCTGTGGGGGACCCACTCATATATATACCTGTGGGGTCTTATTTCAGTGCAGCAGGCCCTGATTTCCAAATTTTACATCTGTGCCTTTTTGCCTGAGGTCATCATTGTGTGGCTGAAATGTCCACTCAGCTAGTGTTCAGGGCAGGCCAGGAGTAGCTGGGAGGAGCAGCTGGGAGCAGCCTTCCCTCAGAGACTGGTGGGGTGGTGTGTGCTCCTCTGGCGGCCTGACTTGAGCTTCGGTTACACACTCACGCCCAGAGAACTCGGCAGGATGAAGCCCCAGTTCTCTTCAGTTGTAACTTACTTGATCACATCAACCAGTATTTCCTGGGATCACGTCTCAAAAACCGACTCCACTCTAGTTGTTGTCTATGGTTCAGGTTTTGAGGGATTGTTCCTGGCTGGGCACATCACAAAGCTCATCCGGATTGGACAAGTTGGAACCCCTTTCCCATCACTGCCCCAGCTACTGTGGTCAGGGGATCGCTGCGCCCTGTGGTTAGATTTGGATCACATTCCCTGCCCATGGGGCCAAGAATCTAGCCCAAGAAGATAATGTGAACGGAGGTGGGGGTGATAATGGTTCCCAGAGGTCATTAGGCAATGGATCCTAAGGAGCCCAGAGAACAAAACCAGCCAGGCCCACTGTTATCGGTGTCTGTGATATCCACGAGGCAAGCACTTTGTGTACCCACATTTTAGGGTCCAGGGGCCATGTCTAATGGCCAGATAGATTTTCTTTAGTGCAGATAAGCTAGACGAGAGGTCAGCAAACCTGTGGCTTTTGGGCCAAATGCAGCTGCTGACTATTTTGTAGATAAAGTTTCATTGGAACCTAGCCATGCTCCTTTGTTTATGTATTTATTGTCTCTGGCTACTTTCATGCTCAAGTGTTGGAGTTGAGTAGTTGTACCAAAGATCTTCTGACTCACAAAGCCTGGCCGGCTATAGTCTGAAAGTCTGTGTACCTCGGAAATGCATGTGTTGGAATCCTAAGCCCCTTACCAAAGAGGCCTCACGGATGTCGCTGCCCTCTATCATGTGAGGATGCAGAGAAGTCTGCAGCCTGGAAGAGAGCCCTCACCACAACCCAGTTATGCTGGTACCCTGACCTTGGACTTCCAGCCTCCAATGCTCTGAGAAATGAATTTATGTTGTTATAGCATCTTTCATTGACTAAGATATGACCCTTTGCAGGAAAAAATATTGCCAACCCTTGAGGAACACAGTAATCACTTTGATTTCTAGAAGTCATCTCCTAGATTCCAAGGAAGCACATGAAGAATTTTATTCTCAACTCTTCACTCTCCTTTTCTATTCTTTTATAGCTACCTCCATCTTAGGAGTAGCACCCGAACAAATGGCAATTAATTTAGCAAATTCAATGTGTTATACTCCCTTCAGCAAGAACTGTGCATTAAATCACACAACCCTCCACCAAATCTCTTCAGTAACTCAGCAGCCATGCTGCTGCTAATGGAATACACTTAGTATAAAATGCAACCTGAGCAGTTCTAAACACAGTTGTCACGAATATGATTAATTCAGTGAAACTGCCCACATTCAACCTGAGAAAATGAGTTACTGAAAGGCAAATGATGTTGGGTTATGAACCTAAGGAGATAAATTCTGGTGTGCAAAAATTAATTTTATTTCTATGAAACTTTTTGATTTTCTGACTCAAGAATTCCCCAGAGAGAAAAGTTCATCTAGTCCTTTTCAGGATTTTCTCACTGCAGTCCAGAGATTTTTATTTGTTACTTTTGAATGTTATTTAGAAAATCTCACATAACCATCTTGAAATTGGTTCCTCCTCCCTAATTCAGTCCTGATTTTAAATGCCCCAGGTCTAAGACAATTGTTACCAGATTCCCTGAGGAGCCAGTCCCCATCTTGGTTTATTATTCTATCTGGGTACTTTGTCGGAATGCTTTAATATGCAAAACTTGTCTGAGTTGCCCAGCAGCAACTGCATCTTCAGATCTCTCTCTCTCTCTCTCTCTCTCTCTCTCTGTGTCTCTGTCTCTCTGTCTCTGTCTCTCTCTCTGACTCTGCTTCTATAGTCATCTCTCCTTCTCTGACTTCGATTTCACAGTTTATTGGTCATTGGCTTCTAGCTACTCTGTCCCCTAACCCAAACATGTTCAGGGCTTTGCCCTAATTCTGACCCTTATGCCCTCAGGTATTTGTCTGTCCTTCATGTCTTTGCCTCCAGGCTCATTCAGGTTTTGCTGCCTACCCTAAGTCCTTTGGGATCTCTCCTATAGATTTGATTGTTGTCCCTCATCTTTCAGAGATCCACAGGAGATGTAGAATTACTCTTTTGCCTAATACTTTACTCCCAACTCTCTGAGACCACTAATGACCAGAGTGTGAGACCAATCAGGCAGGGTGCCAATCCTCTGTATACCTAGATTCCCAAATGAAAATCAAAGGTCCTGCTTGTCTTCAAGAGTTGACAGTTCATGAACTGCAGACATGTAGTCCCCACTTCCATTTCCCCTTGGCCTTACCTTCTTGGAGATTTCCTCAAATATTTTTACCAAACTATTGTGTCCTTTAGGCTAAGCTGTATAGATGTTTTTGAACAGAGGAAACAATTTTGAACCTTATGAGAAGAAATGAAATACCACACAATCCATGAAGCTGTACATATGAAATACACACTTTTTTGTATGTATGTATGCACATTACACTTCAATAAAAAGTTAAGAATGTTAGCTTGAAAAAGGTGATGTGTCCACATAAAATATACGCATACAATGTTTTAAAACATTAAAATGTGGGTATTTTCATATGGGCAATCTAAGAAGATATGTTTCTGGTAGAATCAAGAAACATGGTTATAGAAGACACACATATTTTTATCTCCTCAATTCCATTCTCTTTGGGCTATTATTCCTCTAACTTTTTACATGATTTTGTATGTGGCTGTCCTTGCCCCCTTTGCACAAGGATGAAAATGTAACCAGGTGCTGGCCCATGTACCCTCCCTCTGGCTGCAGTGACCTGGGACAGACACTCAACTCAGATAGGCCAACCACAGTTCTCTTTGAACATGTCTGCTGGAACTTTGGAGAAGATACATCCTCTTATACTCGAATCACAAATTACAAGAAAGACGTATGTATACATGGGAGCGCTGGCTACCATCTATCCAATTATATGGCAGGAGAATGAAAATGAGGCCAACACGTACTGGAAGTAGAACCAGAGCTGGAGAAAGAAAGGCAAGTGACTATCATCTGAACCACTGGACTCTGCTATGCCCAACATATAAATATCTTCTGTACCTGTATCCACTCCTGGACTTCTAGCCAGATGCGTCAGTACATTCTCTTTCTGAGTTATTATAGTTTGATCATTTTTTCTGCCATTTTAACCCCAAATAATCTAATTAATATAATGGTATTAGTAGCATTATTATATTTAAAATTATTAGATTTTTCTCTCTCAAAGGTTGAAACATATCTTGGGCTTCTCCCTTTCTTTGGAAACAGGAATTAAATAATAATTATCCTGATTATCTTTCAACCTCATTGTGCCTCTCAGTGAATTAAAGGAAAAATTATCTTTGTTTGTTTGTTTTATTTTTCAATTACAGTTGACATTCAATATTAGTTTCAGGTGTACAGCATAGTGGTCAGACACTTACATAATTTATGAAGTGATCCCCCTGACTAGTCTAGTACCCACGTGGCCCTATACACAGTTTTTACAACATTATTGACTATATTCCCCATATATTTCACAACCCTGTGACTATTTTGTGACTACCAATTTGCACTTTGTAATCCCGTCACCTTTCTCACCCTATCCCCCCAATGTCCCTCCCATCTGACAACCATCAGTTTGTTCTCTGTATCTGTGAGTCTGTTTCTGTTTTGTTTGCTCATTTGTTTTGCTCGTTGGATCCCACATATAAATGAGTACACATGACATTTGTTTTTCTCTCTCACTTATTTCACTTAGAGTAATACCCTCTAGGTCCATCCATTTTGTCACAATTATATATATTTCATTCTTTTTATGGCTGAGTAATATTCCATTGTATAAATGTACCACCTTTTCTTTATCCAATCATCTATTGATGGACACCTAGATTGCTTTCATTGTTTGGCTATTGTAAATAACGCTGCAGTGAACATAGGGGTCCATATATCCTTTTGAATTAGTGTTTTGGATTTCTTTGGAAATATCCAGAAGTGGATTTGCTGGGTCATAAAATAGTCCTATTTTTAATTTTTTGAGGAACCTCCATACTGTTTTCCATAGTGACTGTACCAATTTGCAATCCCACCAATAGGGAGTGAGTATTCCACTTTCTCTACATCCTCACTGATACTTGCTTACTGATTTATTGATGATAGCCATTCTGACAGGTGTCAGATGATATCTCGTTGTAGATTTAATTTGCATTTCTCTGATCATTAATGATGTTGAACATTTTTTCATATGTCTATTTTCCATCTGCATGTCCTTTTGGAGAAATATCTATTCAGATCCTCTGCCCATTTTTTAATTGGGTTGTTTGATTTTTTGGCATTGAGTTTTATGAGTTCTTTATAAATTTTGGATATTAATCCCTTATCAGATGTATCACTGGCAAATATCTTCTCCTATTTGGTAGGTTGTCTTTTTGTTCTTTTGATGGTGTCCTTTAGGTGTGCAAAAAATTTTAGTTTGATGTAGTCCCATTTGTTTATTTATTTTTTTTTTTAGTTTCTCTTGCCTGATGAGGTATAACAGATCAGAAAAAATATCACTAAAAGTAATGTCAATGAGTTTACTGCCTATTTTCTTCTAGGAGTTTTATGGTTTCATGTTATACATTTATGTCTTTAATCCATTTTGAGTTTATTCTTGTATATGGTTTAAAACAGTGGTCCAATTTCTTTCTTTCGTGTATCTATTTTTTGCAACATCATTTATTAAATAGACTGTCTTTACCCCATTGTATATTCTTGCCTCCTTTGTCGTAGGTTAAATGACTACATAGGTATAGATTTATTTCTGGGCTCTCTGTTCCATTCCCTTGATCTATGTGTCTGTTTTCATGCCAGTACCATGCTGTTTTGATTACTATAGACTTGTAGTATATTTTGCTATCAGGCAGCGTGTTACCTCCAGCTTTCTCAAGGTTGTCATGGCTATTTGTTGTCTTTTGTGATTCCATATAAATTTTAAGATTATTTGTTCTAGTTCTGTGAAATAGGCCATTGGTATTTTCATAGGGATTGCACTGAATTTACATGTTGCTTTGGGTACTATGGATATTTTAATGATGTTAATTCTTACCCATGAGCATGGATAATTCTTCCATTTATTTGTATCTTCTTAAATGTCTTATAACTTTCTGAATATATGTCATTTACTTCCTTGGCTAAATTTATTCCTACATATTTTATTTTTTGATGCAATTGTAAATGGGGTTGCTTTCCTAATTTCTCCTTCTGACAGTTCATTATTGGTGTATAAAAATGCAACCAATTTCTAAATAATAATTTTGTATCCTGCTACTTTACTGAATTCATTTATCAGTTCTAAACAGATTTTGTGTGTGTGTGTGTGTGTGTGTGTGTGTGTGTAATATTTAGGACTTTCTCTCTCTCTCTCTCTCTCTCTCTCTCTCTCTCTCTCTCTCTCTCTCTATATATATATATATATATATATATATATATATATATATATATATTCTCTCTGTATATTATGTCATCTGCAAATAATGACAGTTTTATTGAAGGAAGAATGATTTTTATATACTTTAGTGTACATGAAGCCCAGTTTCCATATCCAAGCATCATTATTGTTGCAAAGGTGGATAAATCCCTTAAAAAGTCACAGAAGCTTCTGAATTTCATATTCCCCCAATGTGTTGACACTCTTGACTTAGAATTTGTCTCTGAAACTACGCCTATGAGAAGGCATTTCAATGGAGCAGAACTCACCTCAACTTTCTTGGATTTGTAGAGAGAACGAGGAAAACAACATCCCTTCAGTTGGACAAGCAGAGGAAGACTGGTGTGTGGCCTCCACTGAGAGCTTAGGATATCAAGTCTCTGGAGAAGAGGAGACTCCTGAGTGACCAGCAGAACTGTCCTAGCCGGCTGAAAATCAACCCTCAGGGGCTCACCAGGAGCTTGTCATGACCGCAATTGGCTGTGCCCTTAGGATCTGCCCTCATCACTTTGTACCTTTGTCCAAAAGCCCTACTTTCTAGGAATATCCTTGTTCTTTGGCTTAGACTCATTCTGTCTTTATTTTTCTATTAAAGAATTACACACATGGTTGGACTCTCTCTTGAAACAGTTTCAAAGAGAAACATTACTTCCTTCTCTCAGTTTGACTGCTTTTACAAGGCCTACAATTAAGTTTTAAGATGATACTTCATGAGGATATGGCCTTCATCTTATAATAACCAATAAACCCTTATCTTAAAGGTGTTTACTCCTTATACGATGCGATCTCAGACATCAAGATTTATTTTCTAGACTGACCTTGGCCTTTCCCTGAGATCTGAAGATTCTGCTTGTAATGTATTTTCATCATTTTGGAACGAAAGGGAGTTACCTATTGATAATTGTGCCACAGTCTCAAAAGTGTTTTTCCCCTCCTCTGGCTTTTCATAGCATCCATTTCTTCATACCCTGCCTCAATCAGTTCAGGCTGCTATAGCACATTGCCACAGACTGGGTAGCTTAAACAACACACATTTATTTCTCACAGTTCTGGAGGCTGGGATGTACAAGATTAAGGTGCTGGCACATCTGGTGCTTGATGAGGGCCTGCTTCCTGATTTGCAGATGGCTGTTTTCTTATTGTATCTCACATGGTGAAGAAAAAAGAGAGAGAGAGAGAGAGAGAGAGAGAGAGAGAGAGAGAGAGAGAGAGATCCTGTACCTCCTTCTCTTTTTATAAAGACACTAATCCATCACGAGGCATCCATTCTTATGAGCTAATCTAATATTAATTATCTCCCAAAGGCCTTATCTCCAAAAACCATCACACTGGGCGTTAACATTTCAACATATAAATTTTGGAGTGATTCAAATAGTTAGTCCATAACACAACACACTGCTACCCCCTCTTCTGAGCCATCATCATATGTTACCTGGATTGTGAGCATAGTCTCCTAAATTGTTGAACTGCTATTCTTTTACTTCTGCCTCTATAGTCTGTTTTTAACAAGAGCAACCAAAGTGATTTTGTTAAAACGAAATCAGACCCCATCACTCTTCTGCTCAATCCCCTCTGATGGCTCCCATCTCACTTGGAGTAAAAACGAAGTCCTCACTATGACCCACAATTCCCATACAGTACAGGTCTTCATTACCTTCTAACCTCATCTCCACAGCTCTTTTCCTCTTCACATTGCTTCTGTCATATTGCTCTTCCTGCTATCTTTGATCTTCCTTAGGTTTATCAAGCATGCACCCACCTAAGGGCCCTTCTACTTGCTGTTTCCTCTATCCAGAATACTCCTTCCCTTCAGATATTCTCATGGCTAGCATTCACATTTCCTTCTCTCAAGAGTCACTTTCTTTCTCATTGAGGCCATCTGTGACTGTCCGATTTAAATTTCAAGCCCCACCATCTGATATTTCTTATTGTCTGTTCTGGTTCTATATTATATTTCATTTATTGGTTCTGTTTCTTCAACTAGAATATAAGCTCTATGAGGCAGGAATTTTGCTCTTTTTTAAACTATTGAATCCTCAGGGACTGGAAAAGTACTTGATACATAGTATGTTCAAAAAATATTTGTAAAATGCATAAATAAGTCGATGGATATTTAAAATGAAAGATGAGGACATATGGTTGTGAACTAACCTGAGGACATTTGTGGGAGATTCTTCAGAAAAAGTGTTGCTCCAAATTAAAGAGGGGACAATGAATTTATAGAGGCAGGAAACAAAATATGTATGAAATATTATTAGGAGTTAAAGAAGTTGATATAAATATACTGACATATCTTCAAGGTATACTATTAAGTGAAAAAAAGCAAGTTGCAGAGCATTGAACAAATACAGTCTATTTCTACAAACAAAAAACTATAGATTTCTATTTGTGTGCTTATATATGTACACACACAGATACAGAAACATACCTAGAGAAAGGTTTAGAAATCTATCTATGCCAGTAGTCAAACATTATTTTCTGTAAGGGGCCAGACTGTAAATATTTTTGGCTTTGCAGGAAGTATAACTGTTTCTGTTGTATATTCTCAATGTTTTTGTTTTTAAACACCCCTTGCAAAATATAAAATAAAAATCTTAGCTCATGGAATGTACAAAAATAAAATTTAGGCTCACGGTTAACTCCTGATCTAGGGTGTGGTACTCTATGAGGAAGGCAGTGGCCTCCGGAAGAGTGAAGGGAGACTTTCATTTTTTTCTTTATATGCTCTCTATTGTTTGAACTATATTTTTCAGGGAATGTATACCTGAAATGAATGGAGAAAAAATATGTGCTGAAATAGGTAAGTGGACAAAAGCCTAGTACATAGTTAATATTCGAGAAATATTTGTTGAATATATTTTAAAATGAAAAATTTAAATGAATGAATAACTAAGCGTTCATATTCATAAATGAGTGCATGGATTCATGTGTTTCTAGTCCTTTTGTTATGTTTTGTGTGGAAGCAAGGAAGTGGGTTCTGAAGTCTAGGGCTAACAGAGAATGCCCTAAAACAAGATCACTTAAGATTCACATCCAAGCATCTAACTTTATAGTTTTCATCATTATCAGTTTTCATTACATTAGCACTGGAATACCTGTTAAAAATCAATTCTTTACAATAAAAACCCATTTACCGACTGCACTCATTTTTGATTTCCATCAGGTTTTGGTACAATACACCAAGGGAAAGGTTAAAATAATATTTGGTTACTTCCACATTTTGTTCCAGGCTTAAGTGGGCATTGGGCCATTAATATTTATCATATTAAACCCACTTGTCTGGGTATGAGCTGCTTTGTAGGCTCAATATATCAAAAAATTTGTAGCTTAAGCATTTTAAACCTTGGATTTTTACAAAAACCTATTTATTGTTTAGTGATATCTTTGCAAAGAAGCAAAACCAAACACATGCACATCTCTGTTCTTGTGGAGAGTAGAGGTTATCTTTAGTTTTGCTTTAAAATACTATATATGTATAATAACAATGTAAATTTCAAATTGTCCTTGAGATTAGTGTCTAAATTGCTAATAATTGTTTAAAACACCTCCTTACTATGCTTTAGTAACTATTCCATGTGGTTTCAAAGACTAGCATATTTATTATCATCAATGTAAACCTCATTACTAACACACATTAGTCACCCATCTGTACTGTTCTGTTGCAGTACCAAAGGACTTTGGGAAAAGAAAACCAGCAATGTAAGTCTGAGAAGTCCTTTAAAAGTCACTATCAAGATTTAATTCTCGCAAGAATTTTGTCTCTCAAATATCTAGATTTTCTCCCAGCTATACTGAGATATAATTGACATATAACATTATGTAAGTTTAAGTCATAATATAATATTTCGTAATAATTATAAACATAGTGATTTGATAATTACGTATCTACATTTTCCCCTGTGTTGTAGAAAGTTTTTACTTTTTACTCAGTCATTTCCCAATTTTATTTTCAAAACAGTATTTGACTGAAGTCCACATTTTACTGTTTTGAGCTAGAATTACCATTGTCACATGAGGGTTTCCCTTGGTTTTAATTGAGGTGATCAAATTTATTGTATTCAATGCCGCTTAAACACTAAAACACAGTATTAGCTATTTGTGAGCAAATATCTTACTATAATATGTAAACTGCCCAGTATCTCCTATCATACTAAAAAGTGTGAATTAAATTATAACATATTGAGAACCTAGCAGTTTACAGTAATTCTAAATGTGGCAAATCTTCACGAGTGCATAAAAATTTTCGGTGACTGAAAAACAGAAGAGCGATTTGAGCCTTGAAACTTTCTACCAACAACCAAAAAGGACCCAAAACAAGCTAAGCATTTCATCCTGGAAGCAGCTTATTGAATTAATAAGACAAGTCAATTAATGTAATGCTCTGTTGCTTCAGATTAAAACACAAAAATGGAAACATGTGGAGCTGTTTACCATATTGGGATCAAGCAACCAGGAAGACTGAAAGAAACATCCTCCTTTCTCTAAGTCTTACAGAAGAACTCTACACGGCTTCTGCTATGGACTAAAATGTGTTCTTCCAAAATTCATCTGTTGAAGGACTAACATCCAATGTGGCTCCATTTGGAGATAGGAACTGTAAGGAATACTTACATTTCTATAAAGTCATCAGAGTGGGGTCTCTGATTGGATGGGATTTGCGTCCTTTTAAGAAGACACACCAGAGAGTTTGCTCTCTCACTTTGCCATTTGAAGACACAGTGAGAAGGTGACTATTTATAAGCTAGGAGGTGGGCTTTCACCAGGAACCAAATCTGTAGTACCTTAATCTTGGACTTTCAGCCTCCAGAACTGTGAGAAAATAAACTTATGTTATTTAAGCCACTCAGTCTGTGGTATTCTGTTATGGCAGCCCAAGCCGACTAGCACAGCTTTCAAAGGTATTCTGTGCAGTGCTCTGGTGGAAACTAGCTGGGGGTTCACCAAATGGGTCTTTTCTCCTTCCTGGGCACACAGCTGGACTGCATTTCCCAGCCTCCCTTGCAGTTAGGTGGGTACATGAGTAGAGCTTTGCTTAATGGAATGTGAGCTGTTGTGTTTTATATTACTTCCTTTAACATCTCCAGAACAGATCTCTGTGCTTCCTTTCTCTTCCCTACCAGCTGGTGGGAAGCAGAGGCTCAAATGGAAGTTTCCATGGGCCCAGAAATGGTAGAGCCCC
The DNA here is from genome assembly GCF_964194185.1 of Rhinolophus hipposideros. Taxonomy (NCBI): domain Eukaryota; kingdom Metazoa; phylum Chordata; class Mammalia; order Chiroptera; family Rhinolophidae; genus Rhinolophus; species Rhinolophus hipposideros. The sequence goes on along the minus strand of NW_027668962.1, from coordinate 8,754 downwards.
TCAAGTATTTTTGGCCTCGAGTCCACAGCACCCTGGTTTGTGGATAAAATTCAAGGACTCCATGAGCTTGGTTAGAAAAATATTGCGTCTTTGTTTTTATGAAACTCTTAACTTAAATTTGGCATTCCCTTCTATTATGAATGTAGGCAAATAACTGCAATGATTTAAGCACTACCTATGACTTTGTCACCTAGAAAAATCACAGATATTTCAAATCACATTATAGTTGTTGCATATATCTAAAATTTTTTACACTCAACACTGCTTTAAAATTATGATAGTTATTAAACCTGCTGCCAGATTTTATTTAATGTTTGAATAAAGAGGCACATGTATTACTATATATCACATTTAAAAAGTACTTTGATTACTGAATTTTAATATAACTTTCTTTAAATCCTATGTGTTTTATTTCATGCATTTTAAAGCTATTATCCTGGGAAAGGGTTGACAGATTTCACCCGATTGCCCAAAAGGTTTAAGGTACGAGTAGGTTAAGAATCTCAGTGCCACATGAAAGGAGCCTATAACATGAGGGGAAAGTAAACATTTGTTGGATTAACTACTGAGACTTTGAAGTTATTTGTTATATTTGCTAGTCTTCAGAAATAAAAAGGGTCTATACCCTCCAAGACGTAAGTCAGCAGAGGTTTTCAGTAACGGTTCAGACAGTAAATATTTGGGGCTTTGCAGTCCACACAGTTCCTGTTGAAATTCTTCAGTTTGGCCATTGCAGTATGAAAGTAACCTCAGGCGACATGTACGTGAATGAGCATGGCTGGGTTCCACGAAAACTTTATTTATAGACACTAGAATTTGACTTTCTTATAATATTTATGTATCGCTAACATTATTCTTTACATGTTTTTTTTCTACCAGTTAAACACGTGAAAAACATTCTTAGCTCACAGGCCGTACAAAAGCCGGCTGCGTGGTGTAGTTTCCCAGCCCTTGGTCTAAGACCTGGGTCAGATGGTACTTTTGAAAAAGATTAGGGAGTGTAATTGTGCTAACTGTTGAACTTGCTGGATGACTCAGTTCAGCGTCGTATATCTTCCTGAAGATATCACTGAATGGCAATGTGAAGCAATTCTGCATTGTCTACTTTTCATAAATCTAAATACCATCTTAACACCACATATGTCCTTAATATTTACATTAGTGGTTCTCCATTCTGGCTGTGCTTTAGAATCACCTGGGGTGCATTACAAAAAGTATTGAGGCCTGTACCTCATACTGGACCCATTACACCAGAATCTCTGGGCTACAAGACTGTGCACTGGCGTTTTTATAAAGCTGCCGAATGATGTCAGGTACTGTGAGGGCAGAATGCCACTACGCATGCGCGGAAGCGGAAGCTGACCAGTGCAAGGTGTCCCACAATACGGGGCGTGAAGGAAAGCCCAGATTTCTGCCTCCACGGTCTTGGTCTTCACTTTATTCATTTCGTTTCTATTAGGTTGAAAATAGCACATGTCATTTTAGTTAAATAAACGTAAAACATTTCCTCTTATTCTAGCACACATCATGCCGTCGGGCCAGTGCTGGTGCCAAATACAAATGAATGTGATGTAGCCTCTTGCCCAGAGTTTGAAAACTGGTGGTTTAAGGAATGGCTTGGCCATTTGTCTCTTTTTCATTTTTCTGCCTTTTGCTCTTCCTTTTATTTTTCCCTCTCAGCCTTTCTGCCTCCATCACTTTCTCCTTCCCTTATTCCCTCTCCTCTTGCCTTCCAGTATAGGAGGTCTGACAATTAAGTTTGCAAACTTATCCTAGAAAAAGTGCTACATACCTCATTGCTGGATATCACTATGGTCACCTTCGAAGTAACCCCCCTGGGAAGCTATTCACCAACACCAGCGCCCTGTCCACCCTTCAAAGCAATTTTGGAACTCTTTTTCTGGAATGGCCATCAGAGCTGTCGTTGTATTACCCTTAATGTCCTGAATGTCATCAAAATGTCTGCCTTTCGATATTTCCTTTATCTCCAGGTAAAGAAAGAAGTCATTGGGGGCCAGATCAGGTGAGTAGGGAGGATGTTCCAATACAGTTATTTGTTTACTGGCTAAAAGCTCCCTCACAGACAGTGCTGTGTGAGCTGGTGCATTGTAGTGATGCAAGAGCCATGAATTATTGGTGAAAAGCACAGGTCATCTAACTTTTTCACAGTCTTTTCAGCACTTCCAGATAGTAAACTTGGTTAACTGTTTGTCCAGTTGGTACAAATTCATAATGAATACTTCCTCTGATATCAAACAGTGTTAGCAACATCATTGCAACAAATTCCCGAACTTAATTGTCAGACCTTGTATGTTAATTGAGAATCTACTATGTACCTACTAATACTTTTCTGAATATCCAGAGGTTTGTTTTGTTTTGCCTGTATGTTTTCTTAACCTTTTTCAATTATTTTCCAATGTTTAAAAAGAGGGAGATTTCATTGAGCCATTAGAGGAGATGGAATGACTGGACATTTCCACATGGTGACAATCAGGCTTAGCTGAGTAACAAGGTCCCTTTACTTTGGGAGAGCAGGTTCTCTCTGCTTAGCTATACCTCACCACTTCCAAACATCTTATGCACACCCACGTCTCTCATGTAACTGAAAACTTTAAGTCTGTAGAAATTTGAGCTGGGATCTTCTACCGAGCCACTTTTTAAAGAAAAATATTCTATAATCTGCACCTTTTCTCTTACACATGAAAGCAAGATAGTCTGTCATCTGTCATATCAGAGGTTAGCAAACTATGGCTCACACACCTAATCTGGCCTATTGCTACTTTTGGTAAATAATATTGTAAGTAAATGATATTGTAACATAGCCCTGCCTATTTGTTAATGTATTGTCTATGCTTCCTTTCATGCTGTGATGGAAAAGTTTGGTAGTTGCTACAATGTTTAAAATAAATACCTTCTGGCCCTTTACAGAAAAAACAAAATTTGCTAATCCACGATCTACCTATTTGGTTCAAGAAACTTGTCTATCTAGACATCTGTGAAAACCTGGCTGATTTCACTTTTAGCTTTTCATTCAAATGGTTCACGTTGTTGTGGCATCCATTTATTTCTACGTAGCCATTAGCAATGCAGAGGTCCCTGCCTATGAATTAGGAGACAGCAGCTGCAATAACAGGGAACACTGTGGAGAGACGTTACTGTTGCCATTCTTTTACTGAAATACCTTTGCTTTCATATTAATTGGAGTCACAATTATTTTTTTTTCAGTTTCTTTAAAGAGTCATTAAGAGAAACATTTATTTCATCTTATTATGTAAATGTTACCTTGTTTGAGGAAAAAAAAAATCATTGCTTGGCTTTTCAACAAATTTCCACTTATTGCAAACGTCATTGAACCAAACTATGTAATAGGAACTCTGATGGATGAAAACAGCTAATGGTTGAAGAGTATTAGACCATTTTAAACACTATGATTGCAGCTAATTTACTTGAAATATGCTTAAGATATTATGCTTGTTTTATGTCTCCATTCAGTAGGAAAAAGATCCAGTTTATTGGGTGAGAGCACAATGCTTGACAGTGGTTAAGACACTTATCATGGGGCTTAATACTCTCCCAGGAAAAGCTAGTCTGATTTGAAAAAAAAATTTTTAAAGCCTCCTCTTTTATCTCCACCTTCTGTGTACCTCTACTTAACTAAAAAGGTTTGTTAAAATAAGATTTGTTGGACAGCCGGTTGGCTCAGTTGGTTAGAGCACAGTGCTCATAACACCTAGGTTGCTGGTTCGATTCCCACATGGGCCAGTGAGCTGCGCCCTCCACAACTTGAGTGAAAACAACTTGGACCTGATGGGTCCTGGAAAAACACACTATTCCCCAATATTCCCCAATAAAAAAATTTAAAAAATAAATAAGATTTATTCTCTATAAAATGTTTACTCCGAAACACCATCACAAACTTCCTCCATCCTTGGGAATAGACTTTTTCATGAACTTCATGAACTGTGGTTCTAAACAAGAGAAAATAAGACATGCTATAATCCACCATGTTGGCTCATACCATGAAAACTTCTGTGGGAAGGAGTAACAGTGTTGATTCAATTCCACATTTGTGTTTTCAAGTACCTAGAAAGTGTCTAAGATTGCTCTGAAGACTGTGATGGGAATAATAATAATAATAATAATAATAATAATAATAAGCAGCTTAGCTTTATTAAGATACAGTGTTAAGAACCCTGAAATCCGAAGACCTGCTACCTCATCACTTGATGGGCTCTGCCATCAAGAAGCCCTGGTGATTCTGGCAGAATTACTTCATTTATCTGGGCTGTGTGCCCTCCATTCTTCAACATGGACACCCCATGTACTGTCTGAGCCCTCACTTCCAACATTGCTGTGACTTTGGATGAGTCCAAATGAGATGAAAGAGTGTTAACACATCATAAAGCACCTCACAAAGGAAAGGAGTTCTTAATCTGATGCTCAGGAGGGAAGCCCTCTAAATTCCTACTGAAATTCCTTTCTGCTTTGACTTTAAAAGCCCCTGGCAAGGTGATTTTTTCATTAACTTTTCAATAACGTTTATTTGGCTAAGGAAGGAGAAATTCGAGCTCAGTCAGGATAATATGCTCAAAGAATTAAAACACATCAAGTATGTTTACTTCCATAAAGTCATAATGATACTAAAAAACTGCATTGGTTACTTTGGATGTTGGTGGTTAAACACCTCAGTTTCATAAAAGCTGGTAGACTAAGAAAATCAAGCATTTATCATGCCTTCTTATAAAAATCTCTTCCCTTAGATAACAATGACGAAAATTGCTCTTTAGAATATTTCAGCTAATAAACAAAGAAGGAATGGTAGAATTAAAAATATTACTATTTGTAACTGCTAAGAAATTAATGGATCTGAGCAGTGGTCATCAACGATTGATGATCAATCATTGATAATAAATAACATAAAAAGAGACAAGCAGACATTATATGTCTCTTGATGGCAAAATGCAATGTGAATCTGATCAATTTCTTAATCTACGTAACTACTAATTTACAGGAAATTCAAGAGACAGAGGAACATTTTAAAAAATACCATGGAAATGTAATCCACAAAATAAAGACTTTGGGAAAATTCTAAAGGATAGAGACATCTACTGCTTCAAAAGCTTTTTCCAGGAATAAGAGCAAGACAGAAGAAAAAACTATAAATTAAAAGAGACTTAGGCGACATATCAATCAACTGTCATGTATGAAACTTACTTGTATGTCATGCATGGAACTCAAGCACTTTGTTGAAAATTTATAAGACAATCAGAAAAACACAAATATCACCAACTTGATATTTGATATCAATGAATTATTGTTAATAAGTTTTGATAATCACATTGGGATTATGGTTTTAAAAAGATTCCTTATCTTTCACAGTCAGCTATATTTACAGATGAGATGATATGATCTTTTCAAAATAATCTGGGGTAGAGGGAATTGGTGGGAATGTGGATGAAACCAGATAGGTTGTATAATACTATTTGTTAAAGTTGGGTGATGGGTAAACAAGATTTCATTACACTACTTTTATTTATGCTTGAACTTTTCTATAATAAAAGTTAAAAAAAAAATAAAAGAGCAGAAAAAGAGCTCTAGCATGGAACAAGTAATGGAGTTAAGAATCCTCAGGCATGTTCAGGGGCTTTGGCCTCAGAGCTGGCGGCTCTAAAAGCAGACAGGGCACGCGGAGGCCCTAAAAGAGTCACTTTCTTATCAAACACTTATATTAGGTGTTGAGAAGTCAGCTCTAAAATCCATATAACTTGAAAGTCCCCTCTGTAAAATCCATATGTCTCACATGCATATACACATGTCAAATGTCATCACAATCTGTTAAATATCTCAGAAGTGAGAAAACCAACATAATGACCACTATTTTCTTGCAAATTGAAAGACTCTTCCCAATGGATGTTTAGCCTATCTTTAGATTCCCTAACAGTGTGTTTGATCCAAATCTATTATTCCTTTTAGATATAATCTTGACCAAATGTGAAATGCTGAGTGGTAATTTGAAAGTTAGATTTCACTTTATTCAAGATAATTCAAGGTAATTTGAGATAATTAACTGTATGTTCCCATTAAAACATTTGACAAAAGAATTTTGATTTCTAGTTGTAGAATTTGCAGTGCTTATGTTAGGAGGCTAAATGGAATTATTGTCAAAAACTACAAGATAGGTCTCTAATCCTATAATGGGATTTAGAAATCCTCTATGGTGTTTTGGAAGAGAATGACATTTTTAAATAAATGCTTACTTTTTTCTTGCTTTGGGACTACAGTCAACATTTAAACTAAATAATTGTTTCATCAAATCCCATCCCACAAGTGGAAATGGTTCATAGGAAGGAGGCTGAAGAAAGCATTCTCACCGTGACACCAGCCATTGATCAGGGGGCTGGAATATTACTTTTCAGAAAGGTTGAGTTGCATTGTCCACCTCTTCTAAGTTTCACTGTGGGTACATTTTATTTTGATAAGGTTGCAAATAAAAATGTAGTATTTCGAGAATTTTAGACTCCTTGAAACCATTAGCGACATCCTGATTTAGATCCTGATTTTAAGCCGTCAGAATGTGGAAAGGGCCAGCTCATGAACAGGAAAACTGAGAAGATTCTTTGCTGTTTTGAGAGACACCAGCAGTCCATGGTGCTTCTTCAACTCTGCAAGCAGTCAGCCTCTCCCATGTCTTGAGGCTCCCTTAACTGCTGTTTTTAGTGGAGAGAAAAAAGTAAGAAAAACAAAATATTTGAGAAACAGAAAACATCCTAAATAGCCTGGAAGTTTTTTGTTGATTTGCTTTTCACTGTCTACCTCAGAACATCATTGAACTATAAAGTTGTTGAGCTCCTTCTTGAGAAACACACAATGATTGAACCTTAAAGGGTGCTGCAAGTTCTGAGAAACACTGCACATCTTAAAGACATTTATTTAGGAAAAAACCCAAATAGCATCCTGCAAACATTTCATGGATCGCCGGACAAGAGAACATTTTACACTGCTTACTGTCTTCAAAGTCAGATGGAATGAGAGGGGGAGGCAAGTGAAAGGATTCATTGACAGAGTTTGAAGAGTCCTTGAAGTGGCCTCTAAGCGGTGGTAAGTCGTGGCTAATTGTCAGTTTGGAAATCCAGAAGTTTGTAGTGCAGAGTACTTGTACATTTAGATTATTTTTGCATGATATTATGACTATAGTTCTCAACAAGGACAGTGCCTTAACCTCAACGGCCGTGTGGGAATTTGTGCGGTGATTCCTTGGTTATTACAGGGGTTGTGGCTGCTTCTACTATGTGTGTGTGTGTGGGGGGGAGGAGCAGGGAGAAATACTGTACGTCCTGAAGTGCATGAGATATTTTTGCTTAAGGGATAATTATTGTCCCAATGAATTATTCATGAAGTACTGAATATTAATGTAAATGACAAACCTGTTTAGAAGGATCTGAGCCCAGAACTGAACACAGATATAAAAACTAATTTTTTAAAAAAAATATTGAGGCATAATTAACATTCCATAAAATCCACCCTTTTAAAGCAGTGTATAAGTCAATGGATTTTAGCATAGTCACAAAGTTGTACAGCCATCATCACTACCTAATTCCAGAGCATTTTCATCAACCCCAAACAACTAGCCATTGTCCTTTCTCTCTAGCCCCTGGAAGCTAAGCTACTTTCTGTCTCTGCAGATTTGTCTATTTTGGACATTTCCTATAGATAGAATCATACAATATGTAACCTTTCCTGTCTGGTTTCTTTCACTCAACATAATGTTTTCCAAGTTCATTCATGTTGTAGCACATATCAACACTTCATTCCTTTTTACAGTTAAATACTATTCTATGGTATGGATAAGCCACATTTTGTTTCATCCATTCGTCAATTGATGGACATTTGTGCTGGTATGATTTTGATATATACTAAAGTTACTCAGTAGTGTAACTACTGTGTAAATGCGGGAAAGATTTTTCTGTTTTGTTTTGAATTTTATCAAGAACTAGTCATCATTTTCAAAAAACTCACTTTACCAATAGGAACGTGATTGTGGATTTGAGTCAGAAATAAACCTATGTGTTTCAGATTTTATTTACAGATGTTGCATGCTTGGTTTGATATATACACACTTTTTGTTTTACTTTGTATTTTAAAATATAATTTGTCAACATTATACGGGTAAATTTTATTTTTCTTAATTTTAACCTTAGTCATTGTAAGTATGCTCAATCCTTTACGTGTTTTGTTGTCTTCTGACATCATGTACCAGAGTCTTTACAAATTAAAATAACTATAATTTTATTATAAATTGATTTTATTTTATCTATCTTTTATATCATATTTGTGAATTATACTAATTTTTTGGAATTACATGTATAGAGAAGTTATATTATCCATGAAATTTGCTTCAGAAAGGTAAGGTGATGTCCAAAGGGAGTATTGGACATTGTATGGATAAAACATTGGTGAAAATATTCAGTTACTTGCTCAGCTTTACATTTCTGAATCAATGCCTGCCTGCAACCCTTTTGTTTTTGACTTATTTGTTTGTGATCTACTTCCCTGTTATCAAACTTGTAGTTAGCGTCACCGAACATCCCAGAAGTCTTTTGGCCATTCTGCATAACAAAGTGCTGGTGTTTATTATAAAGCTCCTAAGACTCCAGGTCATTCCCATCACTATACCAGTATCACTATAACTGGCTGATTAGCTGGCTTGCTCCAGTGTGGTCACTTTGCTTTGAAGAAACAGATGCTGCTGCATTT
>NW_027668963.1:75000-78119 GCF_964194185.1 Rhinolophus hipposideros | reverse complement strand
CAACCCTAACCCTAACCCTAACCCTAAAACCAACCCTAACCCTACCCCTAACCCCTAAACCCTAACCCTAACCCTAACCCTAACCCTAACACTTACCCTAACACTAACTTTTAACCCTAACCCTAACCCTAACCCTAACACGAACCCTAACCCTAACCTTAACACTAACACAAAACCTAACCCTAACGCTAACCTAACTCTAACCCTAAACCCTAAACCTAACCCTAACCCTAACCCTAAACCTAACCCAAAACCTAACCCTAACCCTAACCCTAACCCTAACCCTGACGCTAACCCTAACACTAACCCTAACCCCTAACCCTAACCCTAAACCTAACCCTATCTTTAACCCTAACCCTAACCCTAACCCTAAACCTAACCCAAAACCTAACCCTAACCCTAACCTAACTCTAACTCTAAACCCTAAACCTAACCCTAAACCTAACCCTATACCTAAACCTAACCCAAAGCCTAACCCTAAACCTAACCCTAACCCTAACACTAACCCTAACCCTAACCCTAAACCTAACACTAACCCTAACCCTAACCCTAACCCTAACCCTAGGGCGAGGGGTAGTTCTCGGGGTAACCTAACCCTAACCCTAACCCTAACCCTAACCCTAACCAAACCTAACCCACCTAACCCTAACCCTAACCCCTAACCCTAACCCTAACCATAACCCTAACCCTAACCCTAGACTTAACACCAACCCTAACCCTAACGCTAACCCTAACACCAACCCTAACCCTAACCCTAACCCTAACCCAAAACGTAAACCTAACGCTAACCTAACTCTAACCCTAAACCCTAACCCTAACCCTAACCCTAACCCTAACCCAAAACCTAACCCTAACCCTAACCCTAACCCTAACCCTAACACTAACCCTAAACCTAACCCTAACCCTAACACTAACCCTAACTCTAACCGCTAACCTTAACCATAAACCTAACCTTAAACCTAACACCAACACTAACCCTAACCCTAAACTTAACACCAACCCTAACTCTATTCCTAACCCTAAACCGTAACCCTAACCCTAACCCTAACCCTAAACCTAACCCTAACCCTAACCCAAAACCTAACCCTAACACTAACGCTAACCCTAACCCTAACACTAACCCCTAACCCTAACCCTAAACCTAACCCTAACCCTAACCCTAACCCTAACCCTAACCTTACCCTAAACCTAACACCAACCCTAACCCTAACCCTAACCCTAACCCTAACACTAACCCTAACGCTAACCCTAACCCTAACACCTAACCCTAACCCTAACCCTAACCCTAAACCTAACCCCAAACCTAACACCAACCCTAACCCTAACCCTAACCCTAACCCTAACCTAACTCTAACCCTAACCCTAACCCATAACCCTAATCCTAACCCTAACACTAACCCTAACTTTAACCCCTAACCCTAACCCTAACCCTGACCCTAACCTAACTCTAACTCTAAACCCTAAACCTAACCCTAACCCTAACCCTATACCTAAGCTAAACACAAAGCCTAACCCTAACCCTAACCCCTAACCCTAACCCTAAACCCAACACCAACCCTAACCCTAACCCTAACCCTAACACGAACCCTAACCCTAACCCTAACACTAACCCAAAACCTAACCCTAACGCTAACCTAACTCTAATTCTAAACCCTAACCCTAACCCTAACCTAACTCTAACTCTAAACCCTAACCCTAACCCTAACCCTAACCCTAAACCTAACACCAACCCTAACCCTAACCCTAACCCTAACACCAACCCTAACCCTAACCCTAACCCTAAAACCTAACACTAACCCTAACACTAACCCTAACCCTAACCCTAACCCTAACCCTAACACTAACCCTAACCCAAAACCTAACCCTAACACTAACCCTAACCCTAACCCCTAACCCTAACCCTAACCCTAACCCTAACCCTAAACCTAACACCAACCCTAAACCTAACCCTAACCCTAACACCAACCCTAACCCTAACCCTAACCCAAAACGTAACCCTAAGGCTAACCTAACTCTAACCCTAAACCCTAACCCTAACCCTAACCCTAACTCTAACCCAAAAACTAACCCTAACCCTAACCCTAACCCTAACCCTAACCCTAACACTAACCCTAAACCTAACCCTAACCCTAACACTAACCCTAACTCTAACCGCTAACCCTAACCCTAAACCTAACCCTAAACCTAACACCAACCCTAACCCTAACCCTAACCTTAACACCAACCCTAACTCTATTCCTAACCCTAAACCGTAACCCTAACCCTAACCCTAACCCTAAACCTAACCCTAACCCTAACCCAAAACCTAACCCTAACCCTAACGCTAACCCTAACCCTAACCCTAACGCTAACCCTAACCCTAACCCTAACCCTAAACCTAACCCTAAACCTAACACCAACCCTAACCCTAACCCTAACCCTAACACCAACCCTAACCCTAACCCTAACCCTAACCCTAACCCAAAACCTAACCCTAACCCTAACGCTAACCCTAACACTAACCCTAACCCCTAAACCTAACCCTAAACCTAACCCTAAACCTAACCCTAACCCTAACCCTAACCCTAAACCTAACACCAACCCTAACCCTAAACCTAACCCTAAACCTAACACCAACCCTAACCCTAACCCTAACCCTAACCCTAACCCTAACCCTAAGCTAACTCTAACCCTAACCCTAACCCATAACCCTAACCCTAACCCTAACACTAACCCTAACTTTAACCCCTAATCCTAACCCTAACCCTAACCCTAACCCTAACCCTAACCCTAACCCTACCCTAACCCTAACCCTAAACTAACACTAACACTAACCCTAACCCCTAACCCTAACCCTAAACCATACCCTAACCCTAACCCTAACACCAACCCTAACCCTAACCCTAACCCAAAACCTAACCCTAACCCTAACCTAACTCTAACTCTAAACCCTAAACCTAACCCTAATCCTAACCCTATACCTAACCCAAACCCAAAGCCTAACCATAACCCTAACCCCTAAGCCTAACCCTAAACCCAACACCAACCCTAAACCTTACCCTAACCCTAACCCTAACACGAACCCTAACCCTAACCCTAACCCTAACACTAACCCAAAACCTAACCCTAACGCTAACCTA
>NW_027668963.1:70000-72500 GCF_964194185.1 Rhinolophus hipposideros | reverse complement strand
AACCGTAACTCTATTCCTAAACCTAAACAGTAACCCTAACCCTAACCCTAACCCTAACCCTAAACCTAAGCCTAACCCTAACCCAAAACCTAACCCTAACCCTAACGCTAACCCTAACACTAACCCTAACACCTAACCCTAACCCTAACCCTAACAATAACCCAAACCCTAACCCTAACCCTAACCCTAACCCTAACCCTAAACCTAACACCAACCCTAACCCTAACCCTAACCCTAAACCTAACCCTAACCCTAACGCTAACCCTAACACTAACACTAACCCTAACCCCTAACCATAACCCTAAACCTAAACCCTAAACCTAACACCAACCCTAACCCTAACCCTAACCGCTAACTCTAACCCTAAACCTAACCCTAAACCTAACACTAACCCTAACCCTAACCCTAACCTTAAGACCAACCCTAACTCTATTCCTAACCCTAAACCGTAACCCTAACCCTAACCCTAACCCTAAACCTAACACTAACCCTAACCCTAACCCTAACACTAACCCTAGGGCGAGGGGTAGTTCTCTGGGTAACCTAACCCTAACCATAACCCTAACCCTAACCCTAAACCTAACCCTAACCTAACTCTAACCCTAACCCTAACCCTAACTTTAACACCAACCCTAACCCTAACCCTAACCCTAACCCAAAACCTAACCCTAACACTAACCCTAACCCTAACCCTAACGCTAACACCAACCCTAACCCTAACCCTAACCTTAACACCAACCCTAACTCTATTCCTAACCCTAAACCGTAACCCTAACCCTAACCCTAACCCTAAACCTAACACTAACCCTAACCCTAACCCTAACCCTAACCCTAGGGCGAGGGGTAGTTCTCGGGGTAACCTAACCCTAACCCTAACCCTAACCCTAACCCTAACCCTAACCCTAAACCTAACACCAACCCTAACCCTAACCCTAACTTTAACACCAACCCTAACCTTAACCCTAACCCTAACCCTAACCCAAAACCTAACCCTAACACTAACCCTAACCCTAACCCTAACGCTAACCCTAACCCTAACACTAACCCTAACCCCTAACCCTAACCCTAAACCTAACCCTAAACCTAACACCAACCCTAACCCTAACCCAAACCCTAATACTAACCCTAACACTAACACTAACACTAACCCTAACCCCTAACCCTAAACCTAACCCTAACCCTAACCCTAAACCTAACACCAACCCTAATTCTAACCCTAACCCTTATCCAAACCCTAACACCAACCCTAACCCTAACCCAAAACCTAACCCTAAACGTAACCCTAACCCTAACCCTAAACCCTAACCCTAACCCTAACACTAACCGTAACCCTAACCCAAAACCTAACCTTAACCCTAAACCTAACCCTAACCCTAACGCTAACCCTAACCCTAACACTAACCCTAACCCCTAACCGTAACCCTAAACCTAACACTAAACCTAACACCAACCCTAACCCTAACCCAAACCCTAACCCTAACCCTAACCCTAACCTAACCCTAAACCTAACCCTAACCCTATCCCTAACCCTAACCCTAACCCTAAACCTAACACCAACCCTAACCCTAACCCTAACCCTAACCCTAACACCAACCTTAACCCTAACCCAAAACCTAACCCTAAACCTAACCCTAACCCTAACCCTAAACCCTAACCCTAACCCTAACACTAACCCTAACCCTAACCCATAACCTAACCCTAACCCTAACCCTAACACTAACCCTAACCCCTAACCGTAACCCTAAACCTAACCCTAAACCTAACATTAACCCTAACCTTAACCCAAACCCTAACCCTAACCCTAACCCTAACCTAACCCTAAACCTAACCCTAACCCTAACCCTAACCCTAAACCTAACCCTAAACCTAACACCAACCCTAACCCTAACCCTAACACTAACACCAACCCTAACTTTAACCCTAACCCTAACCCTAACCCTAACCCTAACCTAACTCTAATTCTAACCCTAACCCCTAACCCTAACCCTAACCCTAACACTAAACCTAACCCTAACCCTAACCCTACCCAAAACCTAAACCTAACCCTAACCTAACTCTAACCCTAAAGCATAACCCTAACCTTAACCCTAACCCTAACCCCTAACCCTAACCCTAAGCCTAACCCTAACCCTAACCCTAACACTAACCCTAACCCTAACCCTAACACTAACCCTAACCCTAACCCTAACCCTAACCCTAACCCTAACCCTAGGGCGAGGCGTAGTGCTCGGGGTAACCTAACCCTAACCCTAACCCTACCCCTAACCTAACTCTAACCCTAACCCTAACCCCTAACCCTAACACTAACCCTAATTCTAACCCTAACCCTAAACCCAACAACAACCCTAACCCTAACCCTAACCCTAACCCTAACACGAACCCTAACCCTAACCCTAACACTAACCCAAAACCTAACCCTAACGCTAACCTAACTCTAACCCTAAACCCTAACCCTAACACTAACCCTAACCCTAAACCTAACCCAAAACCTAACCCTAAC
>NW_027668963.1:55000-60000 GCF_964194185.1 Rhinolophus hipposideros | reverse complement strand
CCTAACCTAACTCTAACCCTAACCCTAACCCCTAACCCTAACCCTAACCATAACCCTAACCCTAACCCTAGACTTAACACCAACCCTAACCCTAACGCTAACCCTAACACCAACCCTATACCTAACCCTAACCCTAACCCTAACCCAAAACCTAACTCTAACCCTAACCCTAACGCTAACCTAACTCTAACCCTAAACCCTAACCAAACCCTAACCCTAACCCTAACCCTAACCCAAAACCTAACCATAACCCTAACCCTAACCCTAACCCTAACACTAACCCTAACCCTAACCCTAACCCTAACCCTAACGCTAACCCTAACCCTAACCCTAACACTAACCCTAACCCCTAACCCTAACCCTAAACCTAACCCTAACCCTAACCCTAACTCTAACCCTAAACCTAACACCAACCTTCACTCTAACCCTAACCATAACCCTAACACCAACCATAACCCTAACCCTAACCCTAACCCAAAACCTAACCCTAACGCTAACCTAACTCTAACCCTAAACCCTAACCAAACCCTAACCCTAACATTAACCCTAACCCAAAACCTAACCATAACCCTAACCCTAACCCTAACCCTAACACTAACCCTAACCCTAACCCTAACCCTAACCCTAACCCTAACCCTAACCCTAACACTAACCCTAACCCCTAACCCTAACACTAAACCTAACCCTAACCCTAACACCAACCCTTATCCTAACCCTAACCCTAACCCTAACCCAAAACCTAACTTTAACCCTAACCCTAACCCTAAACCTAACACCAACCCTAACCCTAACCCTAACCCTAACACCAACCCTAACCCTAACCCTAACCCTAAACCCTAACACTAACCCTAACCTTAACCCTAACATAAAACCTAATCCTAACTTTAACCCTAACCCTTACCCTAACGCTAACCCTAACCCAAACACTAACCCTAACCCCTAACCCTAAACCTAACCCTAAACCTAAAAACAACTCTAACCCTAACCCAAACCCTAACCCTAACACCAACTCTAACCCAATCCCTAACCCTAAACACTAACCCTAACCCTAACTTTAACCCTAACCCTAAACCTAACCCTGAACCTAACACCAACCCTAAACCTAACCCTAACCCTAACACCAACCCTAACCCTAACCCTAACCCTAACCCTAAACCCTAACCCTAACCCTAACCCTAACCCAAAACCTAACCCTAACCCTAACACTAACCCTAAACGTAACCCTAACCCTAACAATAACCCTAACTCTAACCCCTAACCCTAACCCTAAATCTAACCCTAAACCTAACACCAACCCTAACCCTAACCCTAACCGTAACACCAACCCTAACCCTAACCCTAACCCTAACCCTAACCCTACACCTAACAAGGTCAAGTTGTACTGGTCAGCGACGGGCAAGGTCTAGGCCTCGGACTAGAGGGAGCCATGGGCGTTGGTCTAGGGCCCGAGCTAGGGCTAGTGGAAGCGGTAGGCGTAGCGCTGGGGTAGGCATAGGGCAAGGGGTGGGTGTCGAGGTGAACCTCGGAGTAGTCCTAGGGCCAGGAGTGGGAGCTGTGACTAGGGGTAGGGATGGGGGTGGGCCTATGGGTAGGGGGATCTGTAGGGCCAGGGGTAGTGTTAGGAACTGAAATAGTGCTAGGCGTAGGCCTAGGGCGAGGGGTCGTGCTCGGGGTAGGGTTAGGTGAAGAACTAGTGGTTGGCCGAGGCAAATGAGCAGTGTTAGGGTTAGGGCTCATGTTAGGCCTAGGACGAGTGGTAGTGGTAGGGGTTAGCCGAGGGCTAAGTTTAGGTGTCACGGGAGGGCTCCGGGTAGTCCTAGGACTCGGAACAGGTGTAGGGCTGGATTAGGGTGTGGCTAAGGGTGGGTCCTGGGTGATTTCATAGGACACGGCTTAGTGCTCTGGCTAAGGTAGGTCAAGGTGTACTGGTCGGCGACGGGCAAGTGCTAGGCCTCGGACTAGATGAGCACTGGTCGTTGGTCTAGGGCCCGAGCTAGGTCTAGTGGAAGCGATAGGCGTAGCGCTGAGGTAGGCATACGGCAAGGGGTGGTGTTGGCGTAACCTCGGAGTAGGACTAGGGCCAGGAGTTGGAGCTGTGGCTACGGGTAGGGATTTGTGTGTGCCTATGGGTAGGGGGAGCTGTAGGGCCAGGGGTCGGGGTAAGACCACAGGTAGTGCTAGGCGTAGGCCTAGGGCGAGGGGTAGTGCTCGGGGTAACCTAACCCTAACCCTCACCCTAACACTAACCCTAACCCTAACCTAACTCTAACCCTAACCCTAACCCCTAACCCTAACCCTAACCCTAACACTAACCCTAACCCTAACCCTAACCCTAACCCTAACACCAACCCTAACCCTAACCCTAACACTAACCCTAACTTTAACCCCTAACCCTAACCCTAAACCTAACCCTAAACCTAACACCAACCCTAACCCTAACCCTGACCCTAAGACCAACCCTAACACTATCCCTAACCCTAAACCGTAACCCTAACCCTATCCCTACACCTAACCCTAACCCTAAACCTAACACCAACCCTAACCTTAACCCTAACCCTAACCCTAACACCAACCCTAACCCTAACCCTAACCCTAAACACTAACCCTAAACCTAACCCTAACCCTAACCCTAACCCTAACTCTAACCCAAAACCTA
Organism: Rhinolophus hipposideros; assembly: GCF_964194185.1. NCBI lineage: Eukaryota > Metazoa > Chordata > Mammalia > Chiroptera > Rhinolophidae > Rhinolophus > Rhinolophus hipposideros. The sequence goes on along the minus strand of NW_027668963.1, from coordinate 57,344 downwards.
ACCCTAACCCTAACCCTAACCAAAAACCTAACCCTAACCCTAACCTAACTCTAACTCTAAACCCTAACCCTAACCCTAACCCTAACCCTATACCTAACCCTAAACCAAAGCCTAAACCTAACCCTAACCCTAACCCTAACCCTAACCCTAACACTAACCCTAACCCTAACCCTAACCCTAACCCTAACCCTAACCCTAGGGCGAGGGGTAGTGCTCGGGGTAACCTAACCCTAACCCTAACCCTAACCCTAACCCTAACACTAACCCTAACCCTAACCTAACTCTAACCCTAACCCTAACCCCTAACCCTAACCCTAACCCTAACCCTAACCCTAACCCTAAACCTAACACCAACCCTAACCCTAACCCTAACCCTAACCCTAACACCAACCCTAACACTAACACTAACCCTAACCCTAACCCAAAACCTAACCCTAACCCTAACCCTAACCCTAACACTAACCCTAACTCTAACCCCTAACCCTAACACTAAAACTAACCCTAAACCTAACACCAACCCTAACTTTAACCCTAACCCTAACCCTAACCCTAACCCTAACCTAACTCTAATTCTAACCCTAACCCCTAACCCTAACCCTAACCCTAACACTAAACCTAACCCTAACCCTAACCCTACCCAAAACCTAAACCTAACCCTAACCTAACTCTAACCCTAAAGCATAACCCTAACCTTAACCCTAACCCTAACCCCTAACCCTAACCCTAAGCCTAACCCTAACCCTAACCCTAACACTAACCCTAACCCTAACCCTAACACTAACCCTAACCCTAACCCTAACCCTAACCCTAACCCTAACCCTAGGGCGAGGCGTAGTGCTCGGGGTAACCTAACCCTAACCCTAACCCTACCCCTAACCTAACTCTAACACTAACCCTAACCCCTAACCCTAACACTAACCCTAATTCTAACCCTAACCCTAAACCCAACAACAACCCTAACCCTAACCCTAACCCTAACCCTAACACGAACCCTAACACTAACCCTAACACTAACCCAAAACCTAACCCTAACGCTAACCTAACTCTAACCCTAAACCCTAACCCTAACACTAACCCTAACCCTAACCCTAACCCAAAACCTAACCCTAACCCTAACCCTAACCCTAACCCTAACGCTAACCCTAACACTAACCCTAACCCCTAACCCTAACCCTAAACCTAACCCTATCCCTAAGCCTAACCATAACCCTAACCGTAACCCTAACTTTAAACCTAACACCAACCCTAAACCTAACCCTAACCCTAACCCTAACGCTAACCCTAACACTAACCCTAACCCCTAACCCTAACCCTAAATCTAACACCAACCCTATCCCTAACTCTAACCCTAACCCTAACCCTAACCCTAACCCTAAACCTAACAACAACCCTAACCTAACACTAACCCTAACCCTAACCCATAAACCTAACCCTAACCCTAACACTAACCCTAACTTTAACCCCTAACCCTAACCCTAACCCTAACCCAAAACCTAACCCTAACCCTAACCCTAACCCTAACCATAACCCTAACACTAAACTAACACTAACACTAACCCTAACCCCTAACCCTAACCCTAAACCTAAACCTAACCCTAACCCTAACACCAACCCTAACCCTAACCCTAAACCTAACCCAAAACCTAACCCTAACCCTAACCTAACTCTAACTCTAAACCCTAAACCTAACCCTAACCCTAACCCCATACCTAACCCTAACCCAAAGCCTAACCCTAACCCTAACCCTAACCCTAACCCTAACACTAACCCTAAGCCTAAACCTAAACCTAACACTAACCCTAACCCTAACCCTAACCCTAACCCTAGGGCGAGGGGTAGTTCTCGGGGTAACTTAACCCCTAACCCTAACCCTAAACCTAACCCTAAACCTAACACCAACCCTAACCCTAACCCTAACCCTAACCCTAACCTAACGCTAACCCTAACTCTAACCCATAACCCTAACCCTAACACTAACCCTAACTTTAACCCCTAATCCTAACCCTAACCCTAACCCTAACCCAAAACCTAACCCTAACCCTAACCCTAACCCTAACCCTAAACTAACACTAACACTAACCCTAACCCCTAACCATAACCCTAAACCTAACCCTAACCCTAACCCTAACACCAACCCTAACCCTAACCCTAACCCAAAACCTAACCCTAACCCTAACCTAACTTTAACTCTAAACCCTAAACCTAACCGTAACCTTAACCCTATACCTAACCCAAACCCAAAGCCTAACCCTAACCCTAACCCCTAACCCTAACCCTAAACCCAACACCAACCCTAACCCTAACCCTAACCTAACCCTAACACAAACCCTAACCCTAACCCTAA
>NW_027668963.1:42500-45000 GCF_964194185.1 Rhinolophus hipposideros | reverse complement strand
CCCTAACCCTAACCTAACCCTAAACCTAACCCTAACCCTATCCCTAACCCTAACCCTAACCCTAAACCTAACACCAACCCTAACCCTAACCCTAACCCTAACCCTAACACCAACCTTAACCCTAACCCAAAACCTAACCCTAAACCTAACCCTAACCCTAACCCTAAACCCTAACCCTAACCCTAACACTAACCCTAACCCTAACCCATAACCTAACCCTAACCCTAACCCTAACACTAACCCTAACCCCTAACCGTAACCCTAAACCTAACCCTAAACCTAACATTAACCCTAACCCTAACCCAAACCCTAACCCTAACCCTAACCCTAACCTAACCCTAAACCTAACCCTAACCCTAACCCTAACCCTAAACCTAACCCTAAACCTAACACCAACCCTAACCCTAACCCTAACACTAACACCAACCCTAACTTTAACCCTAACCCTAACCCTAACCCTAACCCTAACCTAACTCTAATTCTAACCCTAACCCCTAACCCTAACCCTAACCCTAACACTAAACCTAACCCTAACCCTAACCCTACCCAAAACCTAAACCTAACCCTAACCTAACTCTAACCCTAAAGCATAACCCTAACCTTAACCCTAACCCTAACCCCTAACCCTAACCCTAAGCCTAACCCTAACCCTAACCCTAACACTAACCCTAACCCTAACCCTAACACTAACCCTAACCCTAACCCTAACCCTAACCCTAACCCTAACCCTAGGGCGAGGCGTAGTGCTCGGGGTAACCTAACCCTAACCCTAACCCTACCCCTAACCTAACTCTAACCCTAACCCTAACCCCTAACCCTAACACTAACCCTAATTCTAACCCTAACCCTAAACCCAACAACAACCCTAACCCTAACCCTAACCCTAACCCTAACCCTAACACGAACCCTAACCCTAACCCTAACACTAACCCAAAACCTAACCCTAACGCTAACCTAACTCTAACCCTAAACCCTAACCCTAACACTAACCCTAACCCTAACCCTAACCCAAAACCTAACCCTAACCCTAACCCTAACCCTAACCCTAACGCTAACCCTAACACTAACCCTAACCCCTAACCCTAACCCTAAACCTAACCCTATCCCTAAGCCTAACCCTAACCCTAACCCTAACCCTAACCCTAAACCTAACACCAACCCTAAACCTAACCCTAACCCTAACCCTAACGCTAACCCTAACACTAACCCTAACCCCTAACCCTAACCCTAAATCTAACACCAACCCTATCCCTAACTCTAACCCTAACCCTAACCCTAACCCTAACCCTAAACCTAACAACAACCCTAACCTAACACTAACCCTAACCCTAACCCATAACCCTAACCCTAACCCTAACACTAACCCTAACTTTAACCCCTAACCCTAACCCTAACCCTAACCCAAAACCTAACCCTAACCGTAACCCTAACCCTAACCATAACCCTAACACTAAACTAACACTAACACTAACCCTAACCCCTAACCCTAACCCTAAACCTAAACCTAACCCTAACCCTAACACCAACCCTAACCCTAACCCTAAACCTAACCAAAACCTAACCCTAACCCTAACCTAACTCTAACTCTAAACCCTAAACCTAACCCTAACCCTAACCCTATACCTAACCCTAACCCAAAGCCTAACCCTAACCCTAACCCTAACCCTAACCCTAACACTAACCCTAAGCCTAAACCTAAACCTAACACTAACCCTAACCCTAACCCTAACCCTAACCCTAGGGCGAGGGGTAGTTCTCGGGGTAACTTAACCCCTAACCCTAACCCTAAACCTAACCCTAAACCTAACACCAACCCTAACCCTAACCCTAACCCTAACCCTAACCCTAACCTAACGCTAACCCTAACTCTAACCCATAACCCTAACCCTAACCCTAACACTAACCCTAACTTTAACCCCTAATCCTAACCCTAACCCTAACCCTAACCCAAAACCTAACCCTAACCCTAACCCTAACCCTAACCCTAAACTAACACTAACACTAACCCTAACCCCTAACCATAACCCTAAACCTAACCCTAACCCTAACCCTAACACCAACCCTAACCCTAACCCTAACCCAAAACCTAACCCTAACCCTAACCTAACTTTAACTCTAAACCCTAAACCTAACCGTAAACTTAACCCTATACCTAACCCAAACCCAAAGCCTAACCCTAACCCTAACCCCTAACCCTAACCCTAAACCCAACACCAACCCTAACCCTAACCCTAACCTAACCCTAACACAAACCCTAACCCTAACCCTAACACTAACCCAAAACCTAACCCTAACGCTAACCTAACTCTAACTCTAAACCCTAACCCTAACCCTAACCTAACTCTAACTCTAAACCCTAACCCTAACCCTAACCCTAACCCTAAACCTAACACCAACCCTAACCCTAACCCTAACACCAACCCTAACCCTAACCCTAACCCTAAACCCTAACCCTAACCCTAACACTAACCCTAACCCTAACCCAAAACCTAACCCTAAC
>NW_027668963.1:27500-32500 GCF_964194185.1 Rhinolophus hipposideros | reverse complement strand
AACACTAACCCTAACCCTAACCTAACTCTAACCCTAACCCTAACCCCTAACCCTAACCCTAACCCTAACACTAACCGTAACCCTAACCCTAACCCTAACACCAACCCTAACCCTAACCCTAACACTAACCCTAACTTTAACCCCTAACCCTAACCCTAAACCTAACCCTAAACCTAACACCAACCCTAACCCTAACCCTGACCCTAAGACCAACCCTAACACTATCCCTAACCCTAAACCGTAACCCTAACCCTATCCCTACACCTAACCCTAACCCTAAACCTAACACCAACCCTAACCTTAACCCTAACCCTAACCCTAACACCAACCCTAACCCTAACCCTAACCCTAAACACTAACCCTAAACCTAACCCTAACCCTAACCCTAACCCTAACTCTAACCCAAAACCTAACCCTAACCCTAACCCTAACCCAAAACCTAACCCTAACCCTAACCTAACTCTAACTCTAAACCCTAACCCTAACCCTAACCCTAACCCTATACCTAACCCTAAACCAAAGCCTAAACCTAACCGTAACCCTAACCCTAACCCTAACCCTAACACTAACCCTAACCCTAACCCTAACCCTAACCCTAGGGCGAGGGGTAGTGCTCGGGGTAACCTAACCCTAACCCTAACCCTAACCCTAACCCTAACACTAACCCTAACCCTAACCTAACTCTAACCCTAACCCTAACCCCTAACCCTAACCCTAACCCTAACCCTAACCCTAACCCTAAACCTAACACCAACCCTAACCCTAACCCTAACCCTAACCCTAACACCAACCCTAACACTAACCCTAACCCTAACCCTAACCCAAAACCTAACCCTAACCCTAACCCTAACCCTAACACTAACCCTAACTCTAACCCCTAACCCTAACACTAAACCTAACCCTAAACCTAACACCAACCCTAACCTAACCCTAACCTCAACACCAACCCTAACACTATCCCTAACCCAAAACCTAACCCTAACACTAACCCTAACCCTAACCCTAACGCTAACCCTAACCCTAACACTAACCCTAACCCCTAACCCTAACCCTAAACCTAACCCTAAACCTAACACCAACCCTAACCCTCACACAAACCCTAACCCTAACCCTAACCCTAACCCTAACCCTAACCCTAACCCTAACACAAAACCTAACCCTAACTTTAACCCTAACCCTAACACTAACCCTAAACCTAACCCTAACCCTAACACTAACGCTAACTCTAACCGATAACCCTAACCCTAAACCTAACCCTAAACCTAACACCAACCCTAACCCTAACCCAAACCTTAAAACCAACCCTAACTCTTTTCCTAACCCTAAACCGTAACCCTAACCCTAACCCTAACCCTAAACCTAACCCTAACCCTAACCCAAAACCTAACCCTAACCCTAACGCTAACCCTAACACTAACCCTAAACCCTAAACCTAACCCTAAACCTAACCCTAACCCTAACCCTAACCCTAACCCTACCCCTAACCCTAACCCTAAACCTAACACCAACCCTAACCCTAACACTAACCCTAACCCTAACGCTAACCCTAACCCTAAAACTAAACCTAACCCCTAACCCTAACCCTAAACCTACCCTAAACCTAACACCAACCCTAACCCTAACCCTAACCCTAACCCTAACCCTAACCTAACGCTAACCCTAACTCTAACCCATAACCCTAACCCTAACCCTAACACTAACCCTAACTTTAATCCCTAATCCTAACCCTAACCCTAACCCTAACCCAAAACCTAACCCTAACCCTAACCCTAACCCTAACCCTAACCCTAAATTAACACTAACACTAACCCTAACCCCTAACCATAACCCTAAACCTAACCCTAACCCTAACCCTAACACCAACCCTAACCCTAACCCTAACCCAAAACCTAACCCTAACCCTAACCTAACTCTAACTCTAAACCCTAAACCTAACCGTAACCTTAACCCTATACCTAACCCAAACCCAAAGCCTAACCCTAACCCTAACCCCTAACCCTAACCCTAAACCCAACACCAACCCTAACCCTAACCCTAACCTAACCCTAACACGAACCCTAACCCTAACCCTAACACTAACCCAAAACCTAACCCTAACGCTAACCTAACTCTAACTCTAAACCCTAACCCTAACCCTAACCTAACTCTAACCCTAAACCCTAACCAAACCCTAACCCTAACCCTAACCCTAACCCAAAACCTAACCATAACCCTAACCCTAACCCTAACCCTAACACTAACCCTAACCCTAACCCTAACCCTAACCCTAACCCTAACACTAACACTAACCCCTAACCCTAACCCTAAACCTAACCCTAACCCTAACCCTAACCCTAACCCTAAACCTAACATCAACCTTAACCCTAACCCTAACCATAACCCTAACACCAACCCTAACCCTAACCCTAACCCTAACCCAAAACCTAACCCTAACGCTAACCTAACTCTAACCCTAAACCCTAACCAAACCCTAACCCTAAACCTAACCCTAACCCAAAACCTAACCCTAACTCTAACCCTAACCCTAACCCTAACCCTAACCCTAACACTAACCCTAACCCTAACCCTAACCCTAACCCTAACCCTAACCCTAACCCTAACACTAACCCTAACCCCTAACCCTAACACTAAACCTAACCCTAACCCTAACACCAACCCTTATCCTAACCCTAACCCTTACCCTAACCCAAAACCTAACTTTAACCCTAACCCTAACCCTAAACCTAACACCAACCCTAACCCTAACCCTAACCCTAACACCAACCCTAACCCTAACCCTAACCCTAAACCCTAACACTAACCCTAACCCTAACCCTAACATAAAACCTAATCCTAACTTTAACCCTAACCCTTACCCTAACGCTAACCCTAACCCTAACACTAACCCTAACCCCTAACCCTAAACCTAACCCTAAACCTAAAAACAACTCTAACCCTAACCCAAACCCTAACCCTAACACCAACTCTAACCCAATCCCTAACCCTAAACACTAACCCTAACCCTAACTTTAACCCTAACCCTAAACCTAACCCTGAACCTAACACCAACCCTAAACCTAACCCTAACCCTAACAACAACCCTAACCCTAACCCTAACCCTAACCCTAACCCTAAACCCTAACCCTAACCCTAACCCTAACCCTAACCCAAAACCTAACCCTAACCCTAACACTAACCCTAAACGTAACCCTAACCCTAACAATAACCCTAACTCTAACCCCTAACCCTAACCCTAAATCTAACCCTAAACCTAACACCAACCCTAACCCTAACCCTAACCGTAACACCAACCCTAACCCTAACCCTAACCCTAACCCTAACCCTACACCTAACAAGGGCAAGTTGTACTGGTCAGCGACGGGCAAGGTCTAGGCCTCGGACTAGAGGGAGCCATGGGCGTTGGTCTAGGGCCCGAGCTAGGGTTAGTGGAAGCGGTAGGCGTAGCGCTGGGGTAGGCATAGGGCAAGGGGTGGGTGTCGAGGTGAACCTCGGAGTAGTCCTAGGGCCAGGAGTGGGAGCTGTGACTAGGGGTAGGGATGGGGGTGGGCCTATGGGTAGGGGGATCTGTAGGGCCAGGGGTAGTGTTAGGAACTGAAATAGTGCTAGGCGTAGGGCTAGGGCGAGGGGTCGTGCTCGGGGTAGGGTTAGGTGAAGAACTAGTGGTTGGCCGAGGCAAATGAGCAGTGTTAGGGTTAGGGCTCATGTTAGGCCTAGGACGAGTGGTAGTGGTAGGGGTTAGCCGAGGGCTAAGGTTAGGTGTCACGGGAGGGCTCCGGGTAGTCCTAGGACTCGGAACAGGTGTAGGGCTGGATTAGGGTGTGGCTAAGGGTGGGTCCTGGGTGATTTCATAGGACACGGCTTAGTGCTCTGGCTAAGGTAGGTCAAGGTGTACTGGTCGGCGACGGGCAAGTGCTAGGCCTCGGACTAGATGAGCACTGGTCGTTGGTCTAGGGCCCGAGCTAGGTCTAGTGGAAGCGATAGGCGTAGCGCTGAGGTAGGCATACGGCAAGGGGTGGTGTTGGCGTAAACCTCGGAGTAGGACTAGGGCCAGGAGTTGGAGCTGTGGCTAGGGGTAGGGATTTGTGTGTGCCTATGGGTAGGGGGAGCTGTAGGGCCAGGGGTCGGGGTAAGACCACAGGTAGTGCTAGGCGTAGGCCTAGGGCGAGGGGTAGTGCTCGGGGTAACCTAACCCTAACCCTCACCCTAACACTAACCCTAACCCTAACCTAACTCTAACCCTAACCCTAACCCCTAACCCTAACCCTAACCCTAACACTAACCGTAACCCTAACCCTAACCCTAACACCAACCCTAACCCTAACCCTAACACTAACCCTAACTTTAACCCCTAACCCTAACCCTAAACCTAACCCTAAACCTAACACCAACCCTAACCCTAACCCTGACCCTAAGACCAACCCTAACACTATCCCTAACCCTAAACCGTAACCCTAACCCTATCCCTACACCTAACCCTAACCCTAAACCTAACACCAACCCTAACCTTAACCCTAACCCTAACCCTAACACCAACCCTAACCCTAACCCTAACCCTAAACACTAACCCTAAACCTAACCCTAACCCTAACCCTAACCCTAACTCTAACCCAAAACCTAACCCTAACCCTAACCCTAACCCAAAACCTAACCCTAACCCTAACCTAACTCTAACTCTAAACCCTAACCCTAACCCTAACCCTATACCTAACCCTAAACCAAAGCCTAAACCTAACCCTAACCCTAACCCTAACCCTAACCCTAACACTAACCCTAACCCTAACCCTAACCCTAACCCTAGGGCGAGGGGTAGTGCTCGGGGTAACCTAACCCTAACCCTAACCCTAACCCTAACCCTAACACTAACCCTAACCCTAACCTAACTCTAACCCTAACCCTAACCCTAACCCTAACCCTAAACCTAACACCAACCCTAACCCTAACCCTAACCCTAACCCTAACACCAACCCTAACACTAACCCTAACCCTAACCCTAACCCAAA
>NW_027668963.1:12500-25000 GCF_964194185.1 Rhinolophus hipposideros | reverse complement strand
CACCAACCTTAACCCTAACCCAAAACCTAACCCTAAACCTAACCCTAACCCTAACCCTAAACCCTAACCCTAACCCTAACACTAACCCTAACCCTAACCCATAACCTAACCCTAACCCTAACCCTAACACTAACCCTAACCCCTAACCGTAACCCTAAACCTAACCCTAAACCTAACATTAAGCCTAACCCTAACCCAAACCCTAACCCTAACCCTAACCCTAACCTAACCCTAAACCTAACCCTAACCCTAACCCTAACCCTAAACCTAACCCTAAACCTAACACCAACCCTAACCCTAACCCTAACACTAACACCAACCCTAACTTTAACCCTAACCCTAACCCTAACCCTAACCTAACTCTAATTCTAACCCTAACCCCTAACCCTAACCCTAACCCTAACACTAAACCTAACCCTAACCCTAACCCTACCCAAAACCTAAACCTAACCCTAACCTAACTCTAACCCTAAAGCATAACCCTAACCTTAACCCTAACCCTAACCCCTAACCCTAACCCTAAGCCTAACCCTAACCCTAACCCTAACACTAACCCTAACCCTAACCCTAACACTAACCCTAACCCTAACCCTAACCCTAACCCTAACCCTAACCCTAGGGCGAGGCGTGTTGCTCGGGGTAACCTAACCCTAACCCTAACCCTACCCCTAACCTAACTCTAACCCTAACCCTAACCCCTAACCCTAACACTAACCCTAATTCTAACCCTAACCCTAAACCCAACAACAACCCTAACCCTAACCCTAACCCTAACCCTAACACGAACCCTAACCCTAACCCTAACACTAACCCAAAACCTAACCCTAACGCTAACCTAACTCTAACCCTAAACCCTAACCCTAACACTAACCCTAACCCTAACCCTAACCCAAAACCTAACACTAACCCTAACCCTAACCCTAACCCTAACGCTAACCCTAACACTAACCCTAACCCCTAACCCTAACCCTAAACCTAACCCTATCCCTAAGCCTAACCCTAACCCTAACCCTAACCCTAACTTTAAACCTAACACCAACCCTAAACCTAACCCTAACCCTAACCCTAACGCTAACCCTAACACTAACCCTAACCCCTAACCCTAACCCTAAATCTAACACCAACCCTATCCCTAACTCTAACCCTAACCCTAACCCTAACCCTAAACCTAACAACAACCCTAACCTAACTCTAACTCTAAACCCTAACCCTAACCCTAACCCTAAACCTAAACCTAACACCAACCCTAACCCTAACCCTAACACCAACCCTACCCCTAACCCTAACCATAAACCCTAACCCTAACCCTAACACTAACCCTAACCCTAACCCAAAACCTAACCATAACCCTAACCCTAACCCTAACCCTAACGCTAAGCCTAACCCTAATACTAATCCTAACCCTAATCCTTACCCTAATACTAACACTAAACCTAACCCAAAACCTAACCCTAACCCTAAACCTAACCCTAACCCCTAACCCTAACCCTAACCCTAACACTAACCCTAACCCTAACCCTAAACCTAACACCAACCCTAACCCTAACCCTAACCCTAACACCAACCCTAACCCTAACCCTAACCCTAACCCAAAACGTAACCCTAACGCTAACCTAACTCTAAACCTAAACCCTAACCCTAACCCTAAACCTAACCCTAACCCAAAACCTAATTGTAACCCTAACCCTAACCCTAACACTAACCCTAAACCTAACCCTAACCCTAACACTAACCCTAACTCTAACCGCTAACCCTAACCCTAAACCTAACCCTAAACCTAACACCAACCCTAACCCTAACCCTAAACTTAACACCAACCCTAACTCTATTCCTAAACCTAAACAGTAACCCTAACCCTAACCCTAACCCTAACCCTAAACCTAAGCCTAACCCTAACCCAAAACCTAACCCTAACCCTAACGCTAACCCTAACACTAACCCTAACACCTAACCCTAACCCTAACCCTAACAATAACCCAAACCCTAACCCTAACCCTAACCCTAAACCTAACACCAACCCTAACCCTAACCCTAACCCTAAACCTAACCTAACCCTAACGCTAACCCTAACCCTAACACTAACCCTAACCCCTAACCATAACCCTAAACCTAAACCCTAAACCTAACACCAACCCTAACCCTAACCCTAACCCTAACACTAACCCTAAACCTAACCCTAACCCTAACACTAACCCTAACTCTAACCGCTAACTCTAACCCTAAACCTAACCCTAAACCTAACACTAACCCTAACCCTAACCCTAACCTTAAGACCAACCCTAACTCTATTCCTAACCCTAAACCGTAACCCTAACCCTAACCCTAACCCTAAACCTAACACTAACCCTAACCCTAACCCTAACACTAACCCTAGGGCGAGGGGTAGTTATCTGGGTAACCTAACCCTAACCATAACCCTAACCCTAACCCTAAACCTAACCCTAACCTAACTCTAACCCTAACCCTAACCCTAACTTTAACACCAACCCTAACCCTAACCCTAACCCTAACCCAAAACCTAACCCTAACACTAACCCTAACCCTAACCCTAACGCTAACACCAACCTTAACCCTAACCTTAACCTTAACACCAACCCTAACTCTATTCCTAATTCTAAACCGTAACCCTAACCCTAACCCTAACCCTAAACCTAACACTAACCCTAACCCTAACCCTAACCCTAACCCTAGGGCGAGGGGTAGTTCTCGGGGTAACCTAACCCTAACCCTAACCCTAACCCTAACCCTAACCCTAAACCTAACACCAACCCTAACCCTAACCCTAACTTTAACACCAACCCTAACCCTAACCCTAACCCTAACCCTAACCCAAAACCTAACCCTAACACTAACCCTAACCCTAACACTAACGCTAACCCTAACCCTAACACTAACCCTAACCCCTAACCCTAACCCTAAACCTAACCCTAAACCTAACACCAACCCTAACCCTAACCCAAACCCTAATACTAACACTAACACTAACACTAACACTAACCCTAACCCCTAACCCTAACCCTAACCCTAACCCTAAACCTAACACCAACCCTAATTCTAACCCTAACCCTTATCCAAACCCTAACACCAACCCTAACCCTAACCCAAAACCTAACCCTAAACGTAACCCTAACCCTAACCCTAAACCCTAACCCTAACCCTAACACTAACCGTAACCCTAACCCAAAACCTAACCTTAACCCTAAACCTAACCCTAACCCTAACGCTAACCCTAACCCTAACACTAACCCTAACCCCTGACCGTAACCCTAAACCTAACACTAAACCTAACACCAACCCTAACCCTAACCCAAACCCTAACCCTAACCCTAACCCTAACCTAACCCTAAACCTAACCCTAACCCTATCCCTAACCCTAACCCTAACCCTAAACCTAACACCAACCCTAACCCTAACCCTAACCCTAACCCTAACACCAACCTTAACCCTAACCCAAAACCTAACCCTAAACCTAACCCTAACCCTAACCCTAAACCCTAACCCTAACCCTAACACTAACCCTAACCCTAACCCATAACCTAACCCTAACCCTAACCCTAACACTAACCCTAACCCCTAACCGTAACCCTAAACCTAACCCTAAACCTAACATTAAGCCTAACCCTAACCCAAACCCTAACCCTAACCCTAACCCTAACCTAACCCTAAACCTAACCCTAACCCTAACCCTAACCCTAAACCTAACCCTAAACCTAACACCAACCCTAACCCTAACCCTAACACTAACACCAACCCTAACTTTAACCCTAACCCTAACCCTAACCCTAACCCTAACCTAACTCTAATTCTAACCCTAACCCCTAACCCTAACCCTAACCCTAACACTAAACCTAACCCTAACCCTAACCCTACCCAAAACCTAAACCTAACCCTAACCTAACTCTAACCCTAAAGCATAACCCTAACCTTAACCCTAACCCTAACCCCTAACCCTAACCCTAAGCCTAACCCTAACCCTAACCCTAACACTAACCCTAACCCTAACCCTAACACTAACCCTAACCCTAACCCTAACCCTAACCCTAACCCTAACCCTAGGGCGAGGCGTAGTGCTCGGGGTAACCTAACCCTAACCCTAACCCTACCCCTAACCTAACTCTAACCCTAACCCTAACCCCTAACCCTAACACTAACCCTAATTCTAACCCTAACCCTAAACCCAACAACAACCCTAACCCTAACCCTAACCCTAACCCTAACACGAACCCTAACCCTAACCCTAACACTAACCCAAAACCTAACCCTAACGCTAACCTAACTCTAACCCTAAACCCTAACCCTAACACTAACCCTAACCCTAACCCTAACCCAAAACCTAACCCTAACCCTAACCCTAACCCTAACCCTAACGCTAACCCTAACACTAACCCTAACCCCTAACCCTAACCCTAAACCTAACCCTATCCCTAAGCCTAACCCTAACCCTAACCCTAACCCTAACTTTAAACCTAACACCAACCCTAAACCTAACCCTAACCCTAACCCTAACGCTAACCCTAACACTAACCCTAACCCCTAACCCTAACCCTAAATCTAACACCAACCCTATCCCTAACTCTAACCCTAACCCTAACCCTAACCCTAAACCTAACAACAACCCTAACCTAACACTAACCCTAACCCTAACCCATAACCCTAACCCTAACCCTAACACTAACCCTAACTTTAACCCCTAACCCTAACCCTAACCCTAACCCAAAACCTAACCCTAACCCTAACCCTAACCCTAACCATAACCCTAAAACTAAACTAACACTAACACTAACCCTAAACCCTAACCCTAACCCTAAACCTAAACCTAACCCTAACCCTAACACCAACCCTAACCCTAACCCTAAACCTAACCCAAAACCTAACCCTAACCCTAACCTAACTCTAACTCTAAACCCTAAACCTAACCCTAACCCTAACCCTATACCTAACCCTAACCCAAAGCCTAACCCTAACCCTAACCCTAACCCTAACCCTAACACTAACCCTAAGCCTAAACCTAAACCTAACACTAACCCTAACCCTAACCCTAACCCTAACCCTAGGGCGAGGGGTAGTTCTCGGGGTAACTTAACCCCTAACCCTAACCCTAAACCTAACCCTAAACCTAACACCAACCCTAACCCTAACCCTAACCCTAACCCTAACCCTAACCTAACGCTAACCCTAACTCTAACCCATAACCCTAACCCTAACCCTAACACTAACCCTAACTTTAACCCCTAATCCTAACCCTAACCCTAACCCTAACCCAAAACCTAACCCTAACCCTAACCCTAACCCTAACCCTAAACTAACACTAACACTAACCCTAACCCCTAACCATAACCCTAAACCTAACCCTAACCCTAACCCTAACACCAACCCTAACCCTAACCCTAACCCAAAACCTAACCCTAACCCAAAACCTAATTCTAACCCTAACCCTAACCCTAACCCTAACACTAACCCTAAACCTAACCCTAACCCTAACACTAACCCTAACTCTAACCGCTAACCCTAACCCTAAACCTAACCTTAAACCTAACACCAACCCTAACCCTAACCCTAACCTTAACACCAACCCTAACTCTATTCCTAACCCTAAACCGTAACCCTAACCCTAACCCTAACCCTAAACCTAACACTAACCCTAACCCTAACCCTAACCCTAGGGCGAGGGGTAGTTCTCGGGGTAACCTAACCCTAACCATAACCCTAACCCTAACCCTAAACCTAACCCTAACCTAACTCTAACCCTAACCCTAACCCTAACTTTAAAACCAACCCTAACCCTAACCCTAACCCTAACCCAAAACCTAACCCTAACACTAACCCTAACCCTAACCCTAACGCTAACACCAACCCTAACCCTAACCTTAACCTTAACACCAACCCTAACTCTATTCCTAACCCTAAACCGTAACCCTAACCCTAACCCTAACCCTAAACCTAACACTAACCCTAACCCTAACCCTAACCCTAACCCTAGGGCGAGGGGTAGTTCTCGGGGTAACCTAACCCTAACCCTAACCCTAACCCTAACCCTAACCCTAACCCTAAACCTAACACCAACCCTAACCCTAACCCTAACTTTAACACCAACCCTAACCCTAACCCTAACCCTAACCCTAACCCAAAACCTAACCCTAACACTAACCCTAACCCTAACCCTAACGCTAACCCTAACCCTAACACTAACCCTAACCCCTAACCCTAACCCTAAACCTAACCCTAAACCTAACACCAACCCTAACCCTAACCCAAACCCTAATACTAACACTAACACTAACACTAACACTAACCCTAACCCCTAACCCTAACCCTAACCCTAACCCTAAACCTAACACCAACCCTAATTCTAACCCTAACCCTTATCCAAACCCTAACACCAACCCTAAGCCTAACCCAAAACCTAACCCTAAACGTAACCCTAACCCTAACCCTAAACCCTAACCCTAACCCTAACACTAACCGTAACCCTAACCCAAAACCTAACCTTAACCCTAAACCTAACCCTAACCCTAACGCTAACCCTAACCCTAACACTAACCCTAACCCCTAACCGTAACCCTAAACCTAACACTAAACCTAACACCAACCCTAACCCTAACCCAAACCCTAACCCTAACCCTAACCCTAACCTAACCGTAAACCTAACCCTAACCCTATCCCTAACCCTAACCCTAACCCTAAACCTAACACCAACCCTAACCCTAACCCTAACCCTAACCCTAACACCAACCTTAACCCTAACCCAAAACCTAACCCTAAACCTAACCCTAACCCTAACCCTAAACCCTAACCCTAACCCTAACACTAACCCTAACCCTAACCCATAACCTAACCCTAACCCTAACCCTAACACTAACCCTAACCCCTAACCGTAACCCTAAACCTAACCCTAAACCTAACATTAAGCCTAACCCTAACCCAAACCCTAACCCTAACCCTAACCCTAACCTAACCCTAAACCTAACCCTAACCCTAACCCTAACCCTAAACCTAACCCTAAACCTAACACCAACCCTAACCCTAACCCTAACACTAACACCAACCCTAACTTTAACCCTAACCCTAACCCTAACCCTAACCCTAACCTAACTCTAATTCTAACCCTAACACCTAACCCTAACCCTAACCCTAACACTAAACCTAACCCTAACCCTAACCCTACCCAAAACCTAAACCTAACCCTAACCTAACTCTAACCCTAAAGCATAACCCTAACCTTAACCCTAACCCTAACCCCTAACCCTAACCCTAAGCCTAACCCTAACCCTAACCCTAACACTAACCCTAACCCTAACCCTAACACTAACCCTAACCCTAACCCTAACCCTAACCCTAACCCTAACCCTAACCCTAACCCTAGGGCGAGGCGTAGTGCTCGGGGTAACCTAACCCTAACCCTAACCCTACCCCTAACCTAACTCTAACCCTAACCCTAACCCCTAACCCTAACACTAACCCTAATTCTAACCCTAACCCTAAACCCAACAACAACCCTAACCCTAACCCTAACCCTAACCCTAACACGAACCCTAACCCTAACCCTAACACTAACCCAAAACCTAACCCTAACGCTAACCTAACTCTAACCCTAAACCCTAACCCTAACACTAACCCTAACCCTAACCCTAACCCAAAACCTAACCCTAACCCTAACCCTAAACCTAACCCTAACGCTAACCCTAACACTAACCCTAACCCCTAACCCTAACCCTAAACCTAACCCTATCCCTAAGCCTAACCCTAACCCTAACCCTAACCCTAACTTTAAACCTAACACCAACCCTAAACCTAACCCTAACCCTAACCCTAACGCTAACCCTAACACTAACCCTAACCCCTAACCCTAACCCTAAATCTAACACCAACCCTATCCCTAACTCTAACCCTAACCCTAACCCTAACCCTAAACCTAACAACAACCCTAACCTAACACTAACCCTAACCCTAACCCATAAACCTAACCCTAACCCTAACACTAACCCTAACTTTAACCCCTAACCCTAACCCTAACCCTAACCCAAAACCTAACCCTAACCCTAACCCTAACCCTAACCATAACCCTAACACTAAACTAACACTAACACTAACCCTAACCCCTAACCCTAACCCTAAACCTAAACCTAACCCTAACCCTAACACCAACCCTAACCCTAACCCTAAACCTAACCCAAAACCTAACCCTAACCCTAACCTAACTCTAACTCTAAACCCTAAACCTAACCCTAACCCTAACCCTATACCTAACCCTAACCCAAAGCCTAACCCTAACCCTAACCCTAACCCTAACCCTAACACTAACCCTAAGCCTAAACCTAAACCTAACACTAACCCTAACCCTAACCCTAACCCTAACCCTAGGGCGAGGGGTAGTTCTCGGGGTAACTTAACCCCTAACCCTAACCCTAAACCTAACCCTAAACCTAACACCAACCCTAACCCTAACCCTAACCCTAACCCTAACCCTAACCTAACGCTAACCCTAACTCTAACCCATAACCCTAACCCTAACCCTAACACTAACCCTAACTTTAACCCCTAATCCTAACCCTAACCCTAACCCTAACCCAAAACCTAACCCTAACCCTAACCCTAACCCTAACCCTAAACTAACACTAACACTAACCCTAACCCCTAACCATAACCCTAAACCTAACCCTAACCCTAACCCTAACACCAACCCTAACCCTAACCCTAACCCAAAACCTAACCCTAACCCAAAACCTAATTCTAACCCTAACCCTAACCCTAACCCTAACACTAACCCTAAACCTAACCCTAACCCTAACACTAACCCTAACTCTAACCGCTAACCCTAACCCTAAACCTAACCTTAAACCTAACACCAACCCTAACCCTAACCCTAACCTTAACACCAACCCTAACTCTATTCCTAACCCTAAACCGTAACCCTAACCCTAACCCTAACCCTAAACCTAACACTAACCCTAACCCTAACCCTAACCCTAGGGCGAGGGGTAGTTCTCGGGGTAACCTAACCCTAACCATAACCCTAACCCTAACCCTAAACCTAACCCTAACCTAACTCTAACCCTAACCCTAACCCTAACTTTAAAACCAACCCCTACCCTAACCCTAACCCTAACCCAAAACCTAACCCTAACACTAACCCTAACCCTAACCCTAACGCTAACACCAACCCTAACCCTAACCTTAACCTTAACACCAACCCTAACTCTATTCCTAACCCTAAACCGTAACCCTAACCCTAACCCTAACCCTAAACCTAACACTAACCCTAACCCTAACCCTAACCCTAACCCTAGGGCGAGGGGTAGTTCTCGGGGTAACCTAACCCTAACCCTAACCCTAACCCTAACCCTAACCCTAACCCTAAACCTAACACCAACCCTAACCCTAACCCTAACTTTAACACCAACCCTAACCCTAACCCTAACCCTAACCCAAAACCTAACCCTAACACTAACCCTAACCCTAACCCTAACGCTAACCCTAACCCTAACACTAACACTAACCCCTAACCCTAACCCTAAACCTAACCCTAAACCTAACACCAACCCTAACCCTAACCCAAACCCTAATACTAACACTAACACTAACACTAACACTAACCCTAACCCCTAACACTAACCCTAACCCTAACCCTAAACCTAACACCAACCCTAATTCTAACCCTAACCCTTATCCAAACCCTAACACCAACCCTAAGCCTAACCCAAAACCTAACCCTAAACGTAACCCTAACCCTAACCCTAAACCCTAACCCTAACCCTAACACTAACCGTAACCCTAACCCAAAACCTAACCTTAACCCTAAACCTAACCCTAACCCTAACGCTAACCCTAACCCTAACACTAACCCTAACCCCTAACCGTAACCCTAAACCTAACACTAAACCTAACACCAACCCTAACCCTAACCCAAACCCTAACCCTAACCCTAACCCTAACCTAACCCTAAACCTAACCCTAACCCTATCCCTAACCCTAACCCTAACCCTAAACCTAACACCAACCCTAACCCTAACCCTAACCCTAACCCTAACACCAACCTTAACCCTAACCCAAAACCTAACCCTAAACCTAACCCTAACCCTAACCCTAAACCCTAACCCTAACCCTAACACTAACCCTAACCCTAACCCATAACCTAACCCTAACCCTAACCCTAACACTAACCCTAACCCCTAACCGTAACCCTAAACCTAACCCTAAACCTAACATTAAGCCTAACCCTAACCCAAACCCTAACCCTAACCCTAACCCTAACCTAACCCTAAACCTAACCCTAACCCTAACCCTAACCCTAAACCTAACCCTAAACCTAACACCAACCCTAACCCTAACCCTAACACTAACACCAACCCTAACTTTAACCCTAACCCTAACCCTAACCCTAACCCTAACCTAACTCTAATTCTAACCCTAACCCCTAACCCTAACCCTAACCCTAACACTAAACCTAACCCTAACCCTAACCCTACCCAAAACCTAAACCTAACCCTAACCTAACTCTAACCCTAAAGCATAACCCTAACCTTAACCCTAACCCTAACCCCTAACCCTAACCCTAAGCCTAACCCTAACCCTAACCCTAACCCTAACCCTAACCCTAACCCTAACACTAACCCTAACCCTAACCCTAACCCTAACCCTAACCCTAACCCTAACCCTAGGGCGAGGCGTAGTGCTCGGGGTAACCTAACCCTAACCCTAACCCTACCCCTAACCTAACCCTAACCCTAACCCTAACCCCTAACCCTAACACTAACCCTAATTCTAAACCTAACCCTAAACCCAACAACAACCCTAACCCTAACCCTAACACGAACCCTAACCCTAACCCTAACACTAACCGAAAACCTAACCCTAACGCTAACCTAACTCTAACCCTAAACCCTAACCCTAACACTAACCCTAACCCTAA
The DNA here is from genome assembly GCF_964194185.1 of Rhinolophus hipposideros. Lineage (NCBI taxonomy): Eukaryota > Metazoa > Chordata > Mammalia > Chiroptera > Rhinolophidae > Rhinolophus > Rhinolophus hipposideros. The sequence continues at coordinate 14,091 of NW_027668963.1, read as the reverse complement.
CCCTAACCCAAAACCTAACCCTAACCCTAACCCTAAACCTAACCCTAACGCTAACCCTAACACTAACCCTAACCCCTAACCCTAACCCTAAACCTAACCCTATCCCTAAGCCTAACCCTAACCCTAACCCTAACCCTAACTTTAAACCTAACACCAACCCTAAACCTAACCCTAACCCTAACCCTAACGCTAACCCTAACACTAACCCTAACCCCTAACCCTAACCCTAAATCTAACACCAACCCTATCCCTAACTCTAACCGTAACCCTAACCCTAACCCTAAACCTAACAACAACCCTAACCTAACACTAACCCTAACCCTAACCCATAAACCTAACCCTAACCCTAACACTAACCCTAACTTTAACCCCTAACCCTAACCCTAACCCTAACCCAAAACCTAACCCTAACCCTAACCCTAACCCTAACCATAACCCTAACACTAAACTAACACTAACACTAACCCTAACTCCTAACCCTAACCCTAAACCTAAACCTAACCCTAACCCTAACACCAACCCTAACCCTAACCCTAAACTAACCCAAAACCTAACCCTAACCCTAACCTAACTCTAACTCTAAACCCTAAACCTAACCCTAACCCTAACCCTATACCTAACCCTAACCCAAAGCCTAACCCTAACCCTAACCCTAACCCTAACCCTAACACTAACCCTAAGCCTAAACCTAAACCTAACACTAACCCTAACCCTAACCCTAACCCTAACCCTAGGGCGAGGGGTAGTTCTCGGGGTAACTTAACCCCTAACCCTAACCCTAAACCTAACCCTAAACCTAACACCAACCCTAACCCTAACCCTAACCCTAACCCTAACCCTAACCTAACGCTAACCCTAAATCTAACCCATAACCCTAACCCTAACCCTAACACTAACCCTAACTTTAACCCCTAATCCTAACCCTAACCCTAACCCTAACCCAAAACCTAACCCTAACCCTAACCCTAACCCTAACCCTAAACTAACACTAACACTAACCCTAACCCCTAACCATAACCCTAAACCTAACCCTAACCCTAACCCTAACACCAACCCTAACCCTAACCTTAACCCAAAACCTAACCCTAACCCTAACCTAACTTTAACTCTAAACCCTAAACCTAACCGTAACCTTAACCCTATACCTAACCCAAACCCAAAGCCTAACCCTAACCCTAACCCCTAACCCTAACCCTAAACCCAACACCAACCCTAACCCTAACCCTAACCTAACCCTAACACAAACCCTAACCCTAACCCTAACACTACAAAACCTAACCCTAACGCTAACCTAACTCTAACTCTAAACCCTAACCCTAACCCTAACCTAACTCTAACTCTAAACCCTAACCCTAACCCTAACCCTAACCCTAAACCTAACACCAACCCTAACCCTAACCCTAACACCAACCCTAACCCTAACCCTAACCCTAAACCCTAACCCTAACCCTAACACTAACCCTAACCCTAACCCAAAACCTAACCCTAACCCTAACCCTAACCCTAACCCTAACGCTAACCCTAACCCTAATCCTAATCCTAACCCTAATCCTTACCCTAATACTAACACTAAACCTAACCCAAAACCTAA
>NW_027668963.1:5000-7500 GCF_964194185.1 Rhinolophus hipposideros | reverse complement strand
CCCTAACCTACTCTAACCCTAACCCTAACCCCTAACCCTAACCCTAACCATAACCCTAACCCTAACCCTAGACTTAACACCAACCCTAACCCTAACGCTAACCCTAACACCAACCCTAACCCTAACCCTAACCCTAACCCAAAACGTAAACCTAACGCTAACCTAACTCTAACCCTAAACCCTAACCCTAACCCTAACCCTAACCCTAACCCAAAACCTAACCCTAACCCTAACCCTAACCCTAACCCTAACACTAACCCTAAACCTAACCCTAACCCTAACACTAACCCTAACTCTAACCGCTAACCTTAACCCTAAACCTAACCTTAAACCTAACACCAACACTAACCCTAACCCTAAACTTAACACCAACCCTAACTCTATTCCTAACCCTAAACCGTAACCCTAACCCTAACCCTAACCCTAAACCTAACCCTAACCCTAACCCAAAACCTAACCCTAACACTAACGCTAACCCTAACCCTAACACTAACCCCTAACCCTAACCCTAAACCTAACCCTAACCCTAACCCTAACCCTAACCCTAACCCTAACCTTACCCTAAACCTAACACCAACCCTAACCCTAACCCTAACCCTAACCCTAACACTAACCCTAACGCTAATCCTAACCCTAAATCTAACCCTAACCCCTAACCCTAACCCTAAACCTAACCCCAAACCTAACACCAACCCTAACCCTAACCCTAACCCTAACCCTAACCCTAACCTAACTCTAACCCTAACCCTAACCCATAACCCTAATCCTAACCCTAACACTAACCCTAACTTTAACCCCTAACCCTAACCCTAACCCTGACCCTAACCTAACTCTAACTCTAAACCCTAAACCTAACCCTAACCCTAACCCTATACCTAACCTAAACACAAAGCCTAACCCTAACCCTAACCCCTAACCCTAACCCTAAACCCAACACCAACCCTAACACTAACCCTAACCCTAACACGAACCCTAACCCTAACACTAACCCAAAACCTAACCCTAACGCTAACCTAACTCTAATTCTAAACCCTAACCCTAACCCTAACCTAACTCTAACTCTAAACCCTAACCCTAACCCTAACCCTAACCCTAAACCTAACACCAACCCTAACCCTAACCCTAACCCTATCACCAACCCTAACCCTAACCCTAACCCTAAACCCTAACCCTAACCCTAACACTAACCCTAACCCTAACCCTAACCCTAACCCTAACCCTAACACTAACCCTAACCCAAAACCTAACCCTAACACTAACCCTAACCCTAACCCCTAACCCTAACCCTAACCCTAACCCTAACCCTAAACCTAACACCAACCCTAAACCTAACCCTAACCCTAACACCAACCCTAACCCTAACCCTAACCCAAAACGTAACCCTAAGGCTAACCTAACTCTAACCCTAAACCCTAACCCTAACCCTAACCCTAACTCTAACCCAAAACCTAACCCTAACCCTAACCCTAACCCTAACCCTAACCCTAACACTAACCCTAAACCTAACCCTAACCCTAACACTAACCCTAACTCTAACCGCTAACCCTAACCCTAAACCTAACCCTAAACCTAACACCAACCCTAACCCTAACCCTAACCTTAACACCAACCCTAACTCTATTCCTAACCCTAAACCGTAACCCTAACCCTAACCCTAACCCTAAACCTAACCCTAACCCTAACCCAAAACCTAACCCTAACCCTAACGCTAACCCTAACCCTAACCCTAACGCTAACCCTAACCCTAACCCTAACCCTAAACCTAACCCTAAACCTAACACAAACCCTAACCCTAACCCTAACCCTAACACCAACCCTAACCCTAACCCTAACCCTAACCCAAAACCTAACCCTAACCCTAACGCTAACCCTAACACTAACCCTAACCCCTAAACCTAACCCTAAACCTAACCCTAAACCTAACCCTAACCCTAACCCTAACCCTAAACCTAACACCAACCCTAACCCTAAACCTAACCCTAAACCTAACACCAACCCTAACCCTAACCCTAACCCTAACCCTAACCCTAACCCTAAGCTAACTCTAACCCTAACCCTAACCCATAACCCTAACCCTAACCCTAACACTAACCCTAACTTTAACCCCTAATCCTAACACTAACCCTAACCCTAACCCTAACCCTAACCCTAACCCAAAACCTAACCCTAACCCTAACCCTACCCTAACCCTAACCCTAAACTAACACTAACACTAACCCTAACCCCTAACCCTAACCCTAAACCTAACCCTAACCCTAACCCTAACACCAACCCTAACCCTAACCCTAACCCAAAACCTAACCCTAACCCTAACCTAACTCTAACTCTAAACCCTAAACCTAACCCTAATCCTAACCCTATACCTAACCCAAACCCAAAGCCTAACCATAACCCTAACCCCTAAGCCTAACCCTAAACCCAACACCAACCCTAAACCTAACCCTAACCCTAACCCTAACACGAACCCTAACCCTAACCCTAACCCTAACACTAACCCAAA